>NW_025979372.1:0-6109 GCF_021869965.1 Rhincodon typus | reverse complement strand
CAACTGGGGGAAACAGGCATATTTTTAACATCAGCATCCTTGAAGCAATCAAGAGCACCAGCAGAGACCATGTTCATCCAAAGCCAATTCCGATGGCTGGCCACAAATGTGCATTTTTCTATAGGGTGTTTGTAGACCATTTTGGGTAGCATTGGGAAGGTTGTGACTGTTTTAGTGAAAATGATCAGTAAGTATTGATCAACAGGTTTGAAAAGACTAAAGTACAGTGGGTACTCATTGGTATTTAGAAGAATGAAAGGTGAACTTATTGAAACATGAGGCTCTTGGGAAGTTAGATGCGGAAAGGTTGTTTCCCCTGGGAGAGTCTAGGACCAGAGTGTATAATTTTACAAAAAGGGATGCTCGTTTAAGATAGTGATGAGGAGAAATTTCTTCTGAGGTGGTGAATTTGCGGATTTTTTTTTTTAACCAGCGGGCTGTAAAGCCTGGGTCATTAGGTGTATTCAAGGCTGAAATAGACAGATTTTTAACCAATAAGGGAATCGAGGATTATGGGGAAAAGCAAAAAGTGACTTTGAAGATTGTATAAGACCAGAGGGCACAAGTTTAAAATAAAGAGTAAGTAGTTTAGAGAGATCTGAGGAGATCTTTTTCACCCAGAGGCTGAAAGAAGTATGGAATGTGATACCTGATAGGGTGATGGAGGCAGATATTCTCTCAAAAATTTAAGCAACACTTGGATGAGCACTTAAAATGCCAGGGCTTAGGCTATGGACCAAGTGCAGGTGGATGGGATTAGTGTAGTTTAGCCTTTGTTGATCGGCATAGACGTGGTTGGCCGAAGGGCTTGTTTCTGTGCTGCACGACTCTGACTCTTCTCAGGTCAGCTATGATCTCATTGAATAGCTGAGCAGACACAATGGGCTCAATGGCCGGCTTTTGTTCCTACATCTTACAGCAATACAAGTTCTTTGAGGACTATGCCATGAAAATTGTAAAGTGTAGATGTAATAGCATGTTTGGATTTTAAAAGGTTAGAGAAGGAAAGACGGAGGGAGTTGAAGAGTTTCACAGCTTTGAGATCATAGTGAAGAATTTGGAACAATAAATTTGTTTTTAGTAATGATGCTGCAAGGCGGGGGTCAGGGTAGAATAAATGGAATATACAGGATGATAGATTTGGAACTCCAGACTGATCAAATAGAGAAAGCTGTTATTATGGAGACAGTTCCATCCTGAACAGTTGAAGTAGACAGTATAATGTCATGAGAGTACTGTGTGGTCTTTCTGACTTTCATGCAATCCATGAACATTATAAATCACAATTGTGCCTGAGTTGTTTTTATACAGCAAATAAATTGTCACTGTGAAATATTGGCCTTGCGCCACTTGGTCTTCTATACCACAACGGAAACATAGTTTTGTACAGCAATTTGCACAGCTTCTGGGCATCCCAAAACACTTTGCAGTCAATGAAGTACTTTTGAATTCTGTTGTAATGTAGAATATGTAGTGGCCAGTTTACACACAGCAAGATTGATCACCATATTGTCTCTTTTTTTAATGATATTGATTAAGAAATGATGCGAAAATTGATACGACAATAAATACTGAGGAGGATAGCCTTAGATTACAGGAGGATGTAGACCGGCAGGTCAGATGGGCTTATCATGGCAAATGGAATTCAGTCTGGATAAGTGCGAGGTGATGCACTTGGCAGGCCAAATTAGGCAAGCATATACATGATGAGCAGGTAGGACCCTGGGAAGCACCAAGGATCAGAGGGACCTTAAGGTAGCAGGACAGGTAGATAAAATATTTATGAATGCATATGGGAAATGTGCCTTTATTAGCTGAAGCACAGAGTTAAGAACATGGAGGTAATGCTGGAACTGTATAAAACATTGGCTAAGCCACAACGAAAGTATTGTGTGCAGTTCTGGAATCCACATTATAAGAGGGATATGCATGCACTGAAGAGGGTGTATGGGTGATTTACTAGGATGAGGACTGGGCTGGAGAGTTTTAGTTATGAAGAGAGATTAGATAGACTGGGGTTGTTTTCCTTGGAGCAGAGGAGACTGACAGGGCACATGATTGAGATGAGGGGCATAGCTGTACTTTTGGGTAGTTGTGAATGGGTGTTTTTCTGACTGGATTTCAGTGATCAGTGGTGTTCTGTATGGAACAGTGCTGGGATCTCTGTTGTTTGTAATATGTATAAGATTTGGATGAAAATGGAAGTGGTCTGATTAGTAAGTTCGGAGTAAGTTGTCATGAAAATTGGTGAAGTTTTGGATAGTGAGGAAAGTTGTCAAAGGATATAGATCAGTTGGAAAATTGGGCACAGAAATGGCGTTTAATCCAGACGAGTGAAGTGATGTATTTTGGAAGATCAAATGCAATAAGAAAATATACAGTAAATGGCAGGTCCCATAGAAGCCTTGATATAAAGAGTGATCTTGGGATGCAAGTCCATAGCTCCCTGACAGTGGCAACACAGTGGACAAGGTGCAAAGAAGGTGTATGGCATGATTGCCTTCATCGGTCAGGGTATTGAGTATTAAAGTTGGCAAGTCATGCTGCAGCTTGTGCAAAGCTTTGGTTAGGCCGCATTTGGAGTATCGTATGTAGTTCTGATTGCCACACTGTAGGTAGGATGTAAAGGCTTTGGAGAGGCAACAATAGAGGTTTACCAGGATGTTGCCTAGATTGGAATGAATTAGCAAAAAGGAGAGATTGGACAAACTTGGATTGTTTTCGCTTAAGCTTCAGAGGCTGAGGGGGTGATTTGATAGAAGAATATAAAATTATAATTAGGCATGGATTTGGTGGATATTCTGAGTCATTTTCCCAGGGTGGAAATGTCAAATATTAGGGGGCATAGGTTTAAGGGGAGGGTGGCGTGGGGGCCGGGGGGGATGCTGGGGGTGTTTAAATGAGATGAGGCAAGTCTTTACATAGAGTGTGGTAGGTGCCTGGGACGTGCTGCCATGGGAGATGGTAGCAGTAGGTACAATAGCAATGTTTAAGAGGCATTTAGACAGACACGTGAACAGATAGGCAGTACAGGAATATAAACCATGTACAGGCAGATAGGACTAGCTTAGAATGGCATCATGGTTGGCACAGATATTGTGGGCTGAAGAGGCTGTTCCTGTGCTGTACACTTCTATGTATGTTGTATAAACAGGGTGGATGGGAAGAAACTTTACCCCTTGATGGAGGGATCAATGACTGGGGCAGAGATTTAAGATAATTAGGGATGGGCAATAAATAGAATTAGGGATGGGCAATAAATGCTGCCTAGCCAGTGACGTCCACATCCCGTTAATGAATAAATGGGGAATGTTTATTGCTCATAATTTTATCTCTGGAGAAAACGGGATTCATTGTTGTTGCTTGAAGATATGGACGTGCGAATAAGTCCAGGACCAGACCGAAACTATGTAACCAACTGACAAAACTCGATGGGCTGAAAGGCCTTTTTCTGTGCTGGAGACCTCTATGACCCTATGACTAAATAACTTTGGCTGAATAATTTCTCTCCACTGCTTTGAAGTAGTGCTTCAAAATCTTTTGTCTCCATCTGTTGATATGAAATAGAGCAAATACTGCTTTTTTTGCGGTTCAAGGTGATCATGGCTGATTATGTTTCGAACTCTACATTTCAATATACCCCAATAACTTGATTCTCCTTCCCATTTAACAATCTTTACATGACCGTTCTGGCCTAAAGTTGCACTGTTCTCTCAGAGAAGAAACTTTGTCAAGAAAAGGTGATCCCTAATTTTAAGACAGTGCCTCCTAATTCTGAACTATCCCACAAGATCATGATGAACCTTTTAGTTATTTTCTACTGTTTTTATATTCTGAGCAGTCATCTGACCTACCACTTGTCTTTGTATAGTTTGCCTTATATTTGATGTTTTCCCAAACTACTTTAGTCAACCACAGATGTTCGGCCTCCTGTAGAATTTTTCTTTATAGTAAGAATATGTTTATATGAGTATTCAGACATATACCCTTAAATGTCTGCCACTGTGTCTCTACTGATCTATCTCCTTGCCAGTATGTCAGGTCACTTTAGCTAGTTCTGCTGCATGTCCACACAATTGCCCTTTATTTAGGTTTTAAACACCAGTATTTGACCCAATCCTCTTCCTTTGAAACGTAGAATATAGGAGCATGAGTAGACCATTCTGTCCTTTTCAGATTGCTCTGTCATTCAATATGATCATGGCTGATCATCCAACTTAATCCCCTATTCCTGCTTTCTCCTCATAACCCTTGATCCCTTTAAACCTAAGAACTACATCTCCATCCTTCTTGAGAGCTTTTCATGTTTGGCCTCAACAGTTTCCTGTGGCAGAGAATTCCGCAGGCTTGCCAGTCTCTGCAGGAAGAAATTCCACCTTAAATAAAAACCGAAAGAACTGCGGATGCTGTAAATCAGGAACAAAAACAAAGTTGCTGGAAAAGCTCAGCAGGTCTGGCAGCATCTGTGAAGGAAAAAATAGAGTTAACGTTTCGGGTCCGATGTCCCTTCCTCAGAACGGGAGAAATTCCTCCTTCTCTGAAACTGAATGTAAAATTCAACCATCCTATCCTTACTCTACCTGAAAATGTCTTTTCTCTGACGTGATTGATTAATCTTATCACATGATGCAATACTATGTTTGATATAACCTGCTTTCTAGTTAGTTTCTTAGAACAGGGTGTTTTGAAACTATCTCGAAAGCAGTCTATGATTAAAGTTCCATCTACTACAATGGGCAGGCAATGGCCTAGCAGTAGTATTGCTAGACTATTAATCAAGAAACTGAGCTAATGTTCTGGGGACCTGGATTCAAATCCTGCCATGGCAGATGGTAGAATTTGAACTCAATAAAGAATTTGGAATTAAGAGTCTAGTGGTGACCATGAAGCCATTGTCAGTAGTCAGAAAAACAATATATAACAGGCAATAAACACAGCCCAGCCAGAGGCACCCACATCCTGTGAGTGAATAAAAAAAATTAAATCAATTTGATTTTATCCAGTTTACCTATAGATTAAAGTTACCAATGATTATTCTAACTCCTTTATCATAAGTATCCAGTATTATGGTTAAGGTTGAGAGCCTGTAGACCATTTCTACTAGTGATTTCATTCCCCTACCATTCTGCATCTCCACCCAAACCGATTTCATGTGCTGATCTCTTGAACCAGGGTCATCTCTAACTATTGCACAATTGCCATTATTGAGTAACAGTGCTATTCCTCTACCTTTTACCTTGCTTCCTGTTTTTTGAATGTCATGTACCCCTCAATATTCAGGATGGAATTCTTGTCATTCTATAACCGTGTGTCCATAATGGCTGTCAGATTGTGGTTATTTGGGGATTAAGGGTTGAGGATTAAGGCTGGAGAATGGGATTGAGAAACATACCAGCTATGATCAAATGGTGGAGCAGACTCGATGGGCCAAATGATCTAATTCTGCTCCTATATCGTATGGTCTGATTTACTTCAATGTGTATTAGCAATTTGTTTACTTTGACTGCTGTACTTCAGGGACCTAAGCTTAACATCTCATCTAAAAGGTGACACCGCTGCCAGTCCGGCACGTCCTCAATAGTGCATTGGAATATCCAACTTTGATTTTTATGCTTAGACCTGAAGTGCGGATTGAACCCACAAACTTCTGACTGAGGTGAGGATGCTACTAACTGAACCTTGGCAAACATGTGAAAATGTAAAGCTTTTGTTATAATTACCTTAATATGTTCACTTGAGGAAAGTACTCATGAGTGCAAGACCCAAGATGGCGGCAGGGCAAGACGCTCCAATCGGTGCTCCTCTGATCGCCAGTTCCTTTTCTTTCGTTCTTTTCTTTCTTTCTTTCTCTCTTTCTTTCTTTCTCTCTTTCTCTCTTTCTCTGTTCCTTTCTCCCTCCCTCTCTCCCTTGCAGTATTCCACACCCCCCCAACCTTTAACTATTTTTTGACTTCAACTATTTAACTCTAACCTGAAGACGGGAGTCGCATCCACTGCGGATCGTGCCCTGCAGTGGCAGCAGAGTCTGTGTACGCTGGAGTGACATTGGCAGATCGGACGTGGGCCAGAGCAAGTCCCAGAGGGCCTGACTCACCGGAACGACCGAGGG
>NW_025979371.1:0-6109 GCF_021869965.1 Rhincodon typus | reverse complement strand
TGTGTTCATCCAGCTCTACACCTTTTGGTCATTGAATTGGCTTCTGTTGCTCTTTCAAGCAATGCTGTCTAGACTATAGACTGCTTCATTTATAAAAGAAATGATCTCTACTTCCCAATAATTCTATTGCCAATTATCATGTTACTACTTGAATAAAAACAATATGGGATTCTTGTGCAGTGCAATGTCCTGCCCTCTGGACCAGGAGGCCTGGGTTCAGTTCCTACCTGCTCCAGACAAGTGTAATCCTTTCTGAGCAGGTTGATGAGAAAATAAATAAAAGCAAAATGCTACAGATGCTAGAAATTTTGACAAACTGCAAGAATGCCAGAATAAATTAGCCGGTTTGGCAGCATCTGTGAAGGGAGAGAAAGAGAGTTAACTTCCGAATCTAGTATGACTCTTCAGAAATCTTTTGTTCAGAGTCATACTGCACTCAAAATTAACTCACTTTCTCTGTCCACAACTGTGTTCATTTCCTGTGGTCAGTAACCCTTCCTTCTGTTAATGTAGCCAAACCACCCCCCTACTTATCCAAACATTTCATGTTTTCAAACACTGAATAAACTTCCCTGCAACCCTCTTAGTTCTGATAAACAATCCCAGCTTCCTGTTTCTCCACATAACTGAGATCCCCATAATCCAAATACCATTGTTTCACGATGGAACCTTCCAAGAATATTCAGAACCCACAAACCAAGACAGATCCAAAAAACAATCAACATTCCTTCCCATTCCAAGGTTACACAGTGAGCAATCAATAAGTGAGCTATTATGGTCCCCTGAGAAAGTGTGTTGATTCTCAACAACCCACCTCCATCCACCACTAACCCCCCCCCCCCCAAACACCCACGCCCCCCCCACCCACTACTTCTAGAGTCTCCACAAAAGTTAATGATTTAATCCAAATGCATAAAGTCCCCAATTTACCTGTCTGATGGAATTCAAACACTAACATGTACTTCAGAAGCACATTTGTTTAATCCAAATAAATAAGCTCTAGCCACAGGTAAACAACTATGAACAATTAACCTAATAACTTTAACCCACTTTTATACCACTGTGTGCACAAACAAAAAAAAGGACGAAGGGAAAGAAAATTGGGAAAACACAGTTCAATAGCGCCAACCCATCAGATTTGATGAGATGTTCTTTTCGTTTCCCTAAGATCTTCTGTTCTTCAATCTTCCTTACGTTCTTTCAGTTCTTCATTTGAAGCATAGGCTAATTGGTGCACTAATTACAAAATCTCAGTTACCAGCGAAAGGATGCAGCTCACTGCAACTGGTGGAAGAAAGTAACTTTCTTTCCTAAAGATTCACCAGCTTTTACAGCAGAGAGATGGAGACAGAACCTGCTTTTGCAGCTGTCCAAAGACTTCTCGCCCTCTATTGTAAACATTCAAGCTGTTCATCTGCCCAGGAGCCAATCTGAGGTGTCATCTGGCTGATGACCTCTGGCATCCACATTGGTTACAATTGCACAAACCAGCACACTTCCTGACCAAGTCTTGCTTTGTGTACACACACAAACACATGCGCACACATTTATTTTACCCTCACCCAGCTTGTAAAGTGACAGTGTAAACACAATTTACAATGGGTTCCAGTAACTTGTGTTCAAAAGTACAGCAATTCCTTTCACAGTTTTAAAAATCTTTTTCAAGTTAGTCCGCAATCAAAAACTAAGAAAAATAAAAGAAACGTCATTACCAAGAACTGCCTATTTGTATCCTCAAGTGTGGTCATACACAGGTGCGGAAAATATTAATCATTTTTCTTTCTCCGTTTTTATTCCCTCCGTCCATAACGTCAATTTTGATTTTGTCTGTGCCTATTTGTATGTGTGTGTAATAGTCTCAAAGAGGGTTAGAGATTCAGCTGACGGTTGTACATCAATAGTTTAACCTGTGGCTCCCTTATTTATAATCGACTCTGGTCTTTGTTCAGTTAATTCTATCAGACGGGTAAATTGCAGCTTTGCGTACTTTGATTAGATCATTAACTTGTGGCACCTCCTGAGAGTGGTGGGGCTCAAGAATCAGTGCACTTTCCCAAGCTTTCTGTTTGTTGTGTAACCTTGGAATGGGAAGGAATGTTTGTGTTGTTTGACTTTGACTTGATTTGTAGTTTCTGAACACTCTTAGAAGGTTGTACCTCCTTGGAATATTAAACAAGGGTGATCTAATTTGCAGCCAATACCCTTGCAATCTGGTATGTGATGTTCAGGCTAATCAGTCAGCTTCGTATTTGTATTACTTATTGATTTCGTTCCATTTGGATTTTTGGACGTTGGGGCTTGGAAAGATATTTTTTCAGGCCACTTGACTTATTGATTGGTACAACCTAGTTAGAAACCCAAGAATACTTCAGATCAGAAGCTTCTTATAGGTTCAAAGTACTGAGACCCTGAATTCATACTTTATATGACAGCTTCAGGAAGGATTCATTCCCCTAATCTAGGTGGTCTATCAGGGTAAAAGTCTTGAATACCTGTGCTACAAAGCAAATATTTATAGACAAGGATGAGATAGGGCTGGAATGTTCCTTTTTTTTTTAAAAGAACTTAAGTGCATAGACTGACAGCGATTGGTAGCCACAAAGTAAGTTTATGTTTGAACTGTGACAAACAGTCCATCTATTCATAGTTGGGACATTTTCACTTCCAATCACTAATCTTTGTGAAGTTTTTTTTCTATATGAGAATCTTTTGCATTGAATTCTGGACAGGTCGCACTGCTGTTTAAAATTAAACACAACACAAGCGTTCTGTAAGTGGGCCTGTCATCCCAGGAGGAGAAAATATGGATTAATGTTTTGGGTACAGACTATTGGTCAGAAGTAATTGGCTTCCATGTTCTGATGAAGGGTTATAATTGAATTTTCTCAGAATTGTTGTTTTGCTTTAGTTTTACCTTATCAACTTTATTTTTTTATGCAGTTAAGACCCAAAATATGAAAATAGATTATTGCCAACATTGTTGAGTGGGAAGGGAATTGTTGCTGTTTTCTGAGAGAAATTACTGGCACTGATTTATAACTATATTCAGTGTAATGTGATGGAAGGAAAGGAGAGAAATTTTTCATGCTATGTACCCTTGGCAATATGCAATTTTTAATGTATTAAAACCCTTGGGTTTGTTAACATTTCCTGTTGGCTTTCCACTTTAAAATTCCAATGTCTGCATTTTCTATGGGTTTTTCTAGCGAATTTGCGTTGTAAATTAGATTTTTCCCTCTTCCCCAGGGTAGGGGGCTGTGCAGAGCTAGACCTTCTATCTGAACCCACTTGAGTTATTCCTTGGGTGTGGGGATTGTATTATTCTGATAATTGGTGACATTTGGCTCTGCCATTTACATGATGACGCCTTTCACGAAATAAAGAGGATGGGTGAGAAAGTGTAGAATTGCAGAATGTTGTTTGTCCTCTGACCATCCCATCACTCTCTCATTGTGTTAAAAGGAATGACACTGGGTTTGTTGACATGCCTCCAGTGCCTTAGTTGGTGATAACCAGGTGAAATGGAGCCATTAGTGAGGTGAGTTCTTTGAATGTTCTGTGATCAATACAGCAGTAGCAATAAAACAATTAATCTCACAGGTACAGGAGTAGGCCATTCCACGCATGGAGTCTGCTCTGCCCTGCCATTTAATATGATTATTGCTGATTGAACATTACAATGCCTTTTACCCACACTATCCCCATAACCCTTTTATGCCATTAATGATCAAACATCTATCAACCATTACTTGAAATATACTCAAAAACTGAGCTTCCGCAGATCTCTGCCTCAGTAAGCTGGGTTTGCAAGGAGTAAAGGTTCCTGGTTTTGATGGTTTGATTGCTGAATCCTGGCTAAGTGTACTCCTGGTGTTCCCATGCATGTCCCGCCTTGTCCTTCTAGCATCTGTAACTTCTACAATCTAAATTACAAGGGTGGCTGATACATGGGAACATCAAAACCTACTGCCCTCCAAGGCACACACCATCCTGATTTTTGAACTCTGTTTCCATGCCTTCACTGTTACGGAGTCAAAATCCTGGAACCTGTTTCCTTACAGCACCTTAGGTATACCTACACACCATGGACTTCAACACTTCAAAGATGGCAGCTCACCATCACCTTCCTGAGGGCAATAAACACTTGCTTTCGGCAATGCCCAAATCCCATTAACCAATTTTTAAAATACAGTTTTAATTACTTCATGACTGGCTATACCGTCACCTATCAATAGTCCCCATGTTTTGCAATTTTCTTGCTAAATCTGTCTGACTATATCACACCACAAGAGCCCTTCCTAGCTCTTTAATCTACTCCAGACTTATGAATGTCTGCTTGTCTAATTGTCTGTTGAGCATCCCTGGTTTTATGGTGCCACATTGGTGATGGTGCCTTCAACTACCTGACTATATCACTTCTCCTTTAAGATGCTCCTTAAAACTGCTCCTTTACCATGCTTTTGTCCATTTGCCATAATCTCCCTTATGTGGCTCAATGTCACATTTTGTCACACTCTTGTGAAGTGCCTTGGCATTGTCTAAATGCAGGTTGTTTTCTGTGTAAGCATCTGGGAGGATTGGCTCATTTTTGGCAATTGATGGTCTGTAGTCAAGTAGTCTGCCCACCTACTTTGTTTCAGCTTGTTGATGAAAAGTAGGCAATTGAAGTTATGAAACATTTGGAGTGTTCTCTGCTGGTCAGTTATTAACTTTAAACCCAAGATTGACAGATTTTTATTATTCAAAGATGTTAAGGGATTTGGGACAAAGGCAGGTGTACAAAGTTAGGGTAACAGATCAAACATGAAGCATTGGTTCAAGGGGCAAGATACCGGACTCCTGTTTCATTGTGATGTACAATAAAATACCTGGTGTCTATGTAGACTCCACTCTGGCAAGAACCAGCACCTTTAAGGAGAAGATTTCATAAGATTAGTCAGTTTAGCCGGGCAGCCATTACACTAGCTAGTGAACATACCTTTTGATATGCTTGTAAGCTGGTGGTTGTCATCGTTCATCCATCTACTCCTCTACAACTGGGGTATGTGTGATATTTTCAATTATCTCACTTTATAGTATGTTTTAACAGAAAAATTCCCATTTTGTATTTGATCCAGAACTATAATTTGTTACGTTTTCCTAAAAATTCAAACCTACTTTCAAGCTTGTATAAAAGCTGTTGTAAAAGAGACCTGAAACAGTTTTAAATCATTATTATGCATTAGCATTTCTCCCACACAATCCTTCCACTCACAATTAATTGCTACTTTCACATGTTCCCTCTGGCATTATCTTGGCAATTTTGTTGTTTTAAGCAGTTTGAATGCAATAATTGTAAGTACTGGATTTATCTCAAATAACCTTTTGTAAGAAACTAAACTAATCAGCTTGAATGGAAATTTTTGGTTGCTTATGAAAGTATTAGTTCTGATCTATTGAAATGTCTAATCAACGCTGATTTCAAAAGGAATGCAGTCATCAACGGTGATGACTTCCCTGTCCAGTTTCTAAAAAATAAAAATGCTTACTTCTGAGTCAGAAGATTGTGGGTTCAATCCACTTCAAGACTTGAGTACAAAACTAAGGTAGCCACTTTCAAAGCAGTACTGAGGAAGTACTGCCCTCTGAGGCACTGTCTTTCAGATGAAATGCTAATACAAGGCCCAATTTGCTCCCTCAAGTACGTGCTCTTCTCAAAGCAGGCAAGGGGAGTAAACGCATAGTCCTGATGAATATTTATTCCTCAGTGACATCACAGGAGATACATTATCTGATCATACAGATGTTTGTTGGAACTTAAAAATTTATTCATTCATTTATTCATGGGGTGTGGGTGTCGCTGGCTGGTCAGCCTTTATTGCTCACTTCAATTGCCCTGAAGGAGGCGGTGGTGAGCTGCCATCTTGAACCACGGCAATCCAAATCTTGCAGGTATACTCAGGAAACTATTAACAAGGGAGTTTTAAGATTTTAGTACAGAAAAAGTGAAGAACCTCTGAGATAACAAGGTGTAGAACTGGATGAACACAGCAGGCCAAGCAGCATCAGAGGAGCAGGAAAGCTGACGTTTCGGGTCTGGACCCTTCTTCAGACCCATTTCTGAAGAAGG
>NW_025979370.1:0-6109 GCF_021869965.1 Rhincodon typus | reverse complement strand
CAGCCCTCCGAAGATCATTTCACCCTATCCCTGTAACCCTGCATGTCCCCATGGCTAACCCAGCTAGCCTGCACATCCCTGGACATTATGGGGACAATTTAGCATGGCCAATCCACCCTGACCTGCACATCAGGAAACCGGAGCGCCCAGCCCAGTGCAGAGGCGGGGAGAAGGTGCAAACTCCACACAGACACTTGCACGAAGGTAGAATCAAACCCGGGTCCCTGGTTCTGTGAGGTAGCATTGCTAACCACTGAGCCACCATGCTACCCCATTGGGGGACAGGTCTGTCGCTGTATAACACTGGGGTACAGTACCGGTGGGGACAGGTCTGTCGCTGTATAACACTGGGGTACAGTACCGGTGGGGACAGGTCTGTCGCTGTATAACACTGGGGTACAGTACCGGTGGGGACAGGTCTGTCACTGTAATGCTAATGCTGATGGAATTCAGGTTAATTAATAAGAGGACCCAATCCAAGCATTAGCCTAGGCGTCTGGATTTCGAGTCCAGTGACATTCCCGCTAGACCACATCCACTGTACAAAAGCAAATTTCTGCCTTCCATCGGGACTTCCTGCCCAGTCTGTTCCATCAGACAGTGTGACTGCTGCATCATGATTCTGTCTCCTGGTTTAACGTGTCGGTGGCTGTACTTACATAAGGCACACGGTGAGGATAAGGAGGTCCCAGTCAGGAAGATGCGAGTTACTGTGTCAAGGCAATGACCTTTCATCTCTCCAGATGCTTCCTGACCTGCTGAGCGTTTCCTGCACGTTTCTGTCATTGAATTCGACTTTGAACCCAGGTCCCACAGGTGAAAGGTCAGTGCTGATATCCCTGCACCACCCGCTTCCTGGTGTGATGGATTTATTTATTGTACCTATTGTGTAGTGGATGTGTGCTGGGTCAGCTCAGGCACACTGCCGGAAGGTGTGAAGTGTTTGTGTTGTTTTTTCTCTGTCATGTTTGCAGCCTCGTGGGAAGCCGACTGTTTGCTTGTTTATTTCTCGCCTGGCTTTCGAATCTTGTAATGTTTGGGTTCTGTTTTTTAAATAAAAGTCTCCACAGTCTTACTAGAGGCTGCTGTCTCATTGCAATAACAGGCTTGCTGCAATGACCAGCAAATCACAGGGCTCGCTTCGTGAATTAATTTTGGGTGCAGAGTCTTGCAGCACCGAAGCAGACTCTTCGGTCCAACCAATCCATGCCGATCATAATCCCAAACTAAACTAGTCCCACCTGCCTGTGCTTGGTCTGTATCCCTCCAAACATTTCTTATTCATGGACTTATCCAAATTTCTTTTATTACTTCTTTATTTTTCTAATTTGTTCCTATGACCTGTTCTGCTGGACTATTTATTTATTTACTTCTCAATTTTCTTTGTTCCCTGAGAATTTGATCTTTAAGAATCTGTACCTCGGTGTCTTTCTACCTAAGTTGGCACTGTAAATGCAGTGACTGTAAACTTTTCACTGTAGCCATTTGAGTACATGTGACAATAAAGCTAATTCACTTCCTCTGGAAGTTCATTCCACATGTGGAGCACTCTGTGTGTTTAAGAAAAAACTTGCCCCTCATGTCTTTTGTTTTAAATCGTTCTCCTCTCACCTTAAAAATATGTTCCAGGGAAGTGGTGGATGCAGGTACGGTTACAATGTTTGACATTTGGGGAAGTACATGAGTAGGAAAGGTTTGAAGGAATATGAACCACGTGCAGGCAAGTGGGACTAGCTTAGTTTGGGGTTGTGGTCAGCATGGACTGGTTGGACCGAAGGGTCTGTTTCCATGCTGGATGACTCTATGACTGACTATGCCCCCCAGTCTTGAAATCCCCCATCCCAGGGAAAAGACACCTGCCATTCACTTTATCTATATCTCTCATGATTTTATATACCTCCTGTAAGGGCCCTCAACCTTCTGCGCTCCAGTGAAAAAAGTCACAGTCTATCTAGCCTCTCCATGTAACTCAAATCCCCTATTCCCGGCAATATCCTGGTAAATCTCTTCTGAGCCCTCTCTGGCTTAATAATATCCTTGCTGTAACAGGGTGACCAGAACTAAACATAGTACTCCAGAAGAAGCTTTACCAAATTACAGTTACTACTTGTTTCTGGGGGAGTGGGCCTGTGTTGTGTTTACCTCTTCCCACCCTAATGGTGCTAAATATCAAGCAGTGGAATACATGATGTACAGTAAGACCCTGAGGAACACCCAGGATCAGTGCAACCTTGGTGTGGATTGTCCACCTGTCCTTTAAGGTTAGAGGGACAAGTGGGTAAAGTGGTTAAGAAGGCATATTCGCCAAGGCCAAGAGTTTAAGAGCAAGGAGGTTACGCACTAACTGTATAAACTTTGGTTAGGCTAAAGCTCAAGTGTTGTGTATGTATTTCTAGAACCCACATACACTGGAGAGAGTTCAGAGGAGATTTTGCCTGAGAATGGTAGCTGAGCTGAAACTTTAGTTACGAAGAAAGATCGGACAGACTGGGATTTGAACCGGGAACTCCTTCCTCAAGAGGCAGGCTACCCTACCTGCCTTTATAACAGCAAGTGCTTTCCCTTGACATAACTTCAGTTGGCATGACCCTGGCACTGAGTAGGAGGGAGCAGATTTTAACGTCGCAACCAAAATTCAGCGAATGAGTGGCAGTGATTTTAATTTGAAGTCATCTGTGGAGAGAAATTGGCGGTATTGTTTCGGGATCGCTGGTTAAGGAAGGGTCACCGGACCCGAAGCAATAACTCTGATCTCTTTCCACAGATGCTGCCAGACCTGCTGAGTTTTTCCAGCAATTTCTGTTTTTGATCCTGATTTCCAGCATCCACAGTTCCTTCGCTTTTTTATTTAACTTGATGTGTTCACCATGGTAACAACATGGTGTCTCCACAACATCCGAAGCTGCTCTGCAGCCAGTCAAAAACTTCCAACGCTGATCTGTGACGTTTTGCATTGCAGGAAATGTGGCAACCATTTTGTGCACAGGGAGCTTGCAAAACAAACAACAAGATAATGACCCAAATATCTGTGGTTTTTGTTTTGTCTCCCATGCGTTTGGTGAAAGGATTTACTTGAGGGATGCAAATAGGCCAGATGTGCGTGTTCGTGTCTGAGTGCATTTTTAAACCACAGAGAAAGCGACCAGTGCAGGAGGAGGCCATCGGGCCCATCCTGTTTGTACCAGCTGAGTCATAGAATCCCTGCAGTGTGGTAGCAGGCCATTTTGGCCCATTGAGTCCACACTGACCCACCGAAGAGCATCCCACCCCTCTACCCTATCCCTGTAACCACTCGATTGCCCATGGCTAACCCACCTAGCCTGCACATCCCTGGACACTATGGGCAATTTAACATAGCTGATCCACCCTAACCTGCACGTCTCTGGACTGTGGGAGGAAACCTGCGCAGACACAGGGAGAGCGTGCGAACTCCACACTGACAGTTGCCCGAGGGTGGGATCGAACCCGGGTCCCTGACGCTGTGAGTGAACTTGTTAGCTGTTCGGATCCACTTTCTAGCATCTGATCCATAGTTTGCCTTTGGGTATCAGTTCAAGTTCTTTTTTGATGAGAGGATAGGGAAACCATCAAAGTGGGCAGTTTATATGGTTAATAATTTGTAATCTTCTATCCCTTTCTCCATTATGATACAAAGTGAGAGGTGGGAGGATGCTCATGCGGAGTAACACCAGTTCAGTCAAATGGCCTATTTCTACAGTATGCTCTGTGCAGCTGTCCTTTGATGAGATGTCAGCTGAGATCCCAGCTTCTCCCTCCGGACTAAAGAACAAAATCCTGAGCCCTTTTGAAGGAGTATTCCCACGTCCTTGCCAACATCACCCTCGACGTTTGCCGACAAAAGACGGACTGGGCAGTGACATCTTGTACAGAATGGCCTGTGGGAATCCTCCTGTTCGCAAAATGGCTGCCCCGGTTGGCCTCCATAAGAACGGGCCTGGTGTGTGAATTAGCAGTAGGTTGCTGGAGACACTTTGAGATGTGATGCAGAAACAAGCTGCTGCTTTACTCACTGCCCCTTTCTTTTTGTGAGGAGTCTCGATGAGTCAGCAAGGCTCAAATGACTGTAAGGAAGATGTAGGCCGTACCTTGACTTGGATCTGCTCCACTCCTTGACCCAACTCCATCTATGTCCCCATCTTATCCCCGAAGTGATATGTATGGACCTTACTTAGTCATCTTTTCACATTTTTAATTTTTTTTTTTATTTATCTCTATCCCTGGTGCTTTCAGGGAGGAGTCGAGCCATGGAAAGGCTCTCAGTTACTATGGTAACTATGCAGTGTGTATATGTGAGAGAGAACAGGTGGACAAATCTGTTTCAGCATTTTTGTCCCTTTTGGTACTGACTGTTGTAACACTGAACCACGGACTACGACATTCTCTGGCTGACACATTGGAAATTTGACATCTGTTCCCTTGAAATGGGAGCCAAGTGACCCTTGCTCGGAGATAGAAGGTACAAAGGGGGAGGTGATGGCCTAGTGGTATTATCGCTGGACTGTTAATCCAGAGACCCACATAATGTTCTGAGGATCTGAGTTTAAATCCCACCACAGCAGATGGTGGAATTTGAATCCAGTAGAAAATCTGGAATTGAGTCTAATGATGACCATGAATCCATTGTCAATTGTCAGGAAAAACCCATCTGGCTCACGAATGTCCTTTTAGGGAAGGAAGATGCTGTCCTTACCTAGTCTAGCGTACATGTGGCTCCAGACCCACAGCAATGTCTTAACCACCCTCTGGGCAATTAGGGACGGACTATAAATGTGTCCTTGCCAGTGATGCCCTGATCCTGTGAATGATTGATTGGGGGGGAAAAAAAAGTTCACGATTGTGGTCCAGTGGACCTGGGTACAAACTGATTTAAAAAGAAACCAGTTCACCAGTTCTGAGGAAGGGTCACTGGACCCGAAACGTTAACTCTGATTTCTCTCCACAGATGCTGCCAGACCTGCTGAGCCTTTCCAGGAATTTCTGTTTTTGTTTCTGACTTACAGCATCCGCAGTTCTTTCAGTTTTTATCCAGTTCAGTGGTTGATGGACAGGGTTGTGCTTTGGTACTGAGGCCAGTCAGTCTCTGATGTGGTTTGAGGTCATGGGGGACCATATTGGTTTTTAATGGCCAGTGATGTGGTGGCCTCTCTTTTACTGAGTTCATCTGCTGGTTGCTATTCCTTGATTGGATGTTCTTGGACTTTAATTTGGAAAGTATACCTGACCTACAAACTCTCAGTCAAATCTCCTTTTCAAATCCCTCCACAGTGTTGCCAAATCCCTTTCTCTTTCTCTGTGATCTCCTCCAGCCTCGTAACCATCTGAGATCTCTAAGAATTTGGTCTCACAGGTCCCCAGTTTTTAGTCTTTCCTCCACTAGCAGCCATGCCGCTGATTGCCCAGACACTAGACTCTGGAATTCTGTCCCCCATTTGCTGTCCTGCTATTAAGACACTCCTTTGATACCTGACTCTTTCACTAAACTTTTTGGTCACCAGCCCCTCATGTCTCCTTGCCTGGCTCGCTGTCAGATTGTGTTTGATAAATCTGCTGTGCCATTTTATTTGAGTGTGGGTTATATGGATTGTGGCTAACTGAAATAAAATGCTCATTTCACTGTCTTCTGGAATATAACCTTAATAGTGGTTTTGAAATCATCGATCTCTGATTCAGAGGATTACCCTCTGAGCCAAGCTGATGTAAGGCATTGACACATACAGGGAACGTCCTAATCATCTCTTGGGGTTATAAGCTCCAGAGTTGTTTTACAAAAAAAAAATTAGTACAATATTGTAAGTGTAAAGGAAAGAACAAAAGGGGTTGTCCGATGACTCAAGTTTTTCTGAAGAAGGGTGCCTACCCGAAACGTCAGCTTTCCTGCTCCTCTGATGCTGCTTGGCCTGCTGTGTTCCTCCAGCTCTACACCTTGTTATTTCAGACTCCAGCATTGGCAGTTCCTCCTATCTCTGTCCGATGACTCAAACTGGATTAATAAGAAAGTCAGGATTGGCAGGACTTGAATATTTTTCTGTATAAATTGTACAGTCAGTGTTTATTCAGCAGGGTGAGGGTCACTCGCTGTGTAACCGTA
>NW_025979369.1:5220-6109 GCF_021869965.1 Rhincodon typus | reverse complement strand
TGTCTCTCTCCTCCCCACTCGCTCTCACCTCTCACTCTGCCTCTGTTTCCTTGTCTCTACCTCTCTATCTCTGACCCACTTTCTCTCTCTCTCTCTCTGCCCCCTCCTCCTTGTCCCCCTTTCTCCCTTCAAGTCCCTCACTTATCTCTGTAACCCTCTGTCTCGCTTTCCCCCGTCCCCTGACCCACAGTCCTGTAACTGTCTCCCTGGGCCCCGTCCCCCTGAACCACATCCCCTGCCCCTGTCGCTCTCTCTCTCTACCTCCCTCCCTCCATGTCGCTCCCTCCCCGTCCCTCGCGCCCTCCCCATCCCTCGCTCCCTCCGTGTCTTTCACTCACTGATGTCCGTCCCTGCCTCCCTGTTCCTTTCTCCCTCCCATCCCGTCCCTTGCTCCCTCCCTCCCCTTCCCTTTTTCCCTCCTTCCCTCCACATCCCTCGCTCCCTCGCTCTGTCCCTGTCCCTCGCTCCCTCCCCGTCCCTCGCTACCTCGCTCTCTCCCTTCCAGTCCCTGGCATCCTCCCCGTCCCTTGCTCCCTCGCTCCCTCCCCATCCCTCACTACCTCGCTTGCTCCCTCCCCATCCCTCACTCCCTTGCCATCCCTCGCTCCCTCCCCATCCCTCGCACTCTCCCTCCCCAACCTTTGCTCCCGCCCTCCCCGTTCCTCGCTCCCTCGCTCCATCCCTTGCTCTCTCGCTTCCTCGCTCCATCCCCGTCCCTCGCTCGGTCCGTCCCTCCCTATCCCTTGCTCTCTCACTCCAACCCTCGCTCCCTCGCTCCGATCCTTGCTCACTTGCTTCCTCGTTCCCTCTCTGTCCCTCACTGCCTCCCACCCCGTCCCTTGCTCCCTCCCCATCCCTCGCTCCTGCCCCGTCCCTCGCTCCCTCCCGT
>NW_025979369.1:2588-5120 GCF_021869965.1 Rhincodon typus | reverse complement strand
TCCCTCGCTCCTGCCCCGTCCCTCGCTCCCTCCCGTCCCTCGCTCCCTCCCTCCCTCCCCATCCCTTGCTCCCTCCCTCCCCCTCCCTTGTTCCCTCCCTCCCTCCACGTCCCTCACTCCCTCGCTCCGTCCCTCGCTCCCCCATCCCTCCCTGCCTCGCACCATCGCTCCCGCCCCGTCTCTTGTTCCCTCACTGTCCCTCGCTCCCTCCCCATCTCTCACTCCCTCGCTCGCTCCCTCCCCATTCCTCACTCCCTTGCTGTCGCTCACTCCCTCCCCGTCCCGCGCAGCCTCCCTCCCCGACCCTTGCTCCCGCCTTCCCCGTCCCTCTCTCCCTCCCTGTCCTTCGCTCCCACTAACTCGCTACCTTCCTGTCTCCCTTGTTCCCTCTCCCTAGCTCCCTCCCCCCGCCTCCCTCCCTCAATCCCCCCCCGCCCCCCCCTCCCCCCCATCCCTTGCTCTCTCCCTTGCTCCCTCCCTCCCCCTACCTCGGTCCCCCCAGCTCTGTCTCTGTGCCTTGTTCCCTCCATATCCGCCCCTCGCTCCCTCCCTCCCCTTCCTTTTCTCCCTCCCTCCCCATTCCTCGTTCCATCCCTCCTAGTCCTTTGCTCCCTCACTCCCCGTCCCTCGCTCCCCGTCCCTCTCTCCCTGCCCATCCCTCACTCCTACGCCGTCCCTCGCTCCCTCTCCTTCCCTTGCTCCTGCCCTCCCTGTCCCTCGCTCCCTCCCTCCCCATCTCTCGCTCCCATGCTCCGACCCTTGCTCTCTCGCTCCGTTCATTGCTCCCTCGCTGCATCCCTCATGCACTTGCTTCCTCGGACCCTCCCCGTCCCTCGCTACCTCACTGTCCTTCGCTCCCTTACTCCCTCCTCAAACCTCACTTCCTCCCAGACCCTCGCTCCCTCCCCATCCCTCAGTGTCTTGCCGTCCCTCACTCCCTCCCAATCCCTCTCTCCCTACCCATCCCTCGCTACTTCCCTCCCTGTCCCTCGTTATCTCCCTCTCTCCCTCTCCATTCCAAGCTCCCTCCATCTTCGTTCCAAGCTCCCTCCTTAGCCCTCCTTCCCCGCCCCTCCCTCCCTCACTCCATCCCTCATTCCCTCACTCCGTCCCTCACTCACTCGCTCCCTCCCCATCCCTCGCTCCCTACCTCCCTCCCTGTCCCTCACTCCCTCGCCATCACTAACTCCCGGCCTCCCTCCCCGTCCCTCGTCCCTCCTTGTCCATCGCTCCCTCGCTCCGTCCCTCATTGCGTCTTTCAATCACTTTCTCCATCTCTCACACCCTCACTCCCTCCCCATCCCTCACTCCCACGTTCCTTCCCTGTCCCTAACTCCTTTGCTCACTCCCCGTCACTCGCTCCCTTCCCATCCCTCGCTCCCTCGCTCGCTCCTGCCGCAGCCCTCGTTCCCTCGCCGTCCCTTGCTCCCTCACTTCCCGTCCCTTGCTTCCTCCCTCACAGTACCTCGCTCCCTCTCTCCCCGTCCATCACTTCCTCCCCGTCCCTCCCTCTCCGTCCCTCACTCCCTCGCTCCCTCCCTGTCCCTCGCTCCGTCACTCTCTCCCTCCCCATTCCTTGCTCCCGACGACTCGCTCCCTCCCTGTCACTCCCTTGTTCCCTCATCCTCGCTCACTCCCTGTCGCTCCCTTGTTCCTTCTCCCTCGCTCCCTCCCGCCTGCCTCCCTCCCTCAATCCCACTCAGTCCCTTGCTCACTCCCTCACTCCTTCCCGTCCCTCACTCCCTCCCTTGCCCCCTCCCCGTCCCTCACTCCCTGCCTCCCATCCCTCGCTCTCTCCCTCGCTCCCTCCCTCCCTGTACCTCGTTCCCCCCTAGCTCTGTCTCTGTCCCTTGCTCCCTCCATATCCTTCCCTTGCTCTCTCCCTCCCCGTCCCTTTCTCCCTCCCTCCCCATCCCTCACTCCATCCCTCCTAGTCCTTTGCTCCCTCGCTCCATCCCTCGCTCACTCGCTCCGTCCCTTCCCGTTCCTCGCTCCCCGTCCCTCACTCCCCATCCCTCCCTCCCTCCCCTTCCTTCGCTCCTACCCTGTCCCTCGCTTCCTGGTTCCATCGCTCCCTTCCTGTCCCTTGCTCCTTCCCCATCCCTTGCTTGCTGCCAGTCCCTCGCTCGCTTCCTCCCTCACTCCCTCACCCTTGGTCCCTCCCTGCTGCCTCCCTCCCTCATTCCCACACAGTCTCTTGCTCCCTCCCTCGCTCCCTGCCGTCCCTTGCTACCTGCCTCCCCATCCCTTGCACTCTCCCTCGCTCCCTCTCCTTCCCTCACTCTCTCCCTCCACGTAACTCGATCTCCCCAGTTCCTTCTCTGAACCTTGTTCCCTCCCTCCCCGGCCCTCGCTTCCTCCCTTCCTGTCCCTCGCTCTCTCTCTCCGTTCCTCACTCCCTTGCTGCATACCTCACTCCCTCGCTCCCTCCCTGTCCCTCGCTCGCTCCCTCCCCATCCCTCCATCTCTACCCATCCCTCGCTCCCTCACTGTCCCTCGCTCCCTCCCTCCCTGTCCCTCATTCCCTCCCTC
>NW_025979369.1:2228-2578 GCF_021869965.1 Rhincodon typus | reverse complement strand
GGGGGGGAGCGAGAGTGAGGGAGCGAGGGAACGGAGCGAACAAGGGACTGGGAGCGAGCAAGGGATTGGGAAGGAGTGAGGGAGCGAGAGACAAGGAGGGAGCGTTGGACAGGGAGGGAGCGAGGAAGTGATGGACGGGGAAGGAGGGAGGGACGGGGAGGGAGAGAGGTAGAGGGAGCGAGCGACGGTGAGGGAGAGAGGGACTGGGAGGGAGGGATGGGGAAGGAGCTAGAGACGGAGCGAGGAACATGGACTGGGAGGGACAGGGAGCCAGGGACGTGGTGGGAGCGTGGGATGGGGAACGAGGGATGGGCAGTGAGCGATGGGGAGGGAGCGAGTCGGCGGGAGCG
>NW_025979369.1:0-2218 GCF_021869965.1 Rhincodon typus | reverse complement strand
GGAGTGAGGGATGGGCAGTGAGCGATGGGGAGGGAGCGAGTCGGCGGGAGCGAGGACAGGGAGGAATAGAGGGACGGTGAGGGAGAGAGGGATGGGGAGGGAGCGAGGGATGCAACAAGGGACAGGGAGGGAGTGAGGGAGCGAGAGACGGGGAGGGAGAGAGGGACGGGGAGGGAGTGAGGGATGGGGGGGAGCGAGCGACGGCGAGGGAGCGAGGAAATGAGTGAGCGAGTGATGGAGCGATGGAGCGAGGATTTAGTGAGGGTCAGAGCGAGGGACTGGAAAGGAAGGAGGGAGCGAGGGGCGGGAGGGCGGGAGCAAGGTTCGTAGAGGGAGGGAGCGAGGGATGGGGAGTGAGCGAACAAGGTAGTGAGGGATGAGGAGGGAGCAAGGGATGGGGATGGAGCAAGGGACAGGGAGGTAGCGAGGGAAGGTGAGGGAGCGATGGAGCGAGACAGTGAGGGATGGAGAGGGAGCAAAGGATGGAGAGAGGGCGCGAGGGACAGAGCGAGTGAGCGAGGGATGGGGAAAGAGGGAGGGAAAAAGGGACAGGAAGGGAGGGAGCAAGGGACGGAGAGGTAGGGAGCGAGGGATGGGCAAGGAGGGAGAAAGAGATGAGGAGGGAGGGATTGAGTGACGGGGAGGGAGCGATGGACGTAAGGAAGTGAGGGATGCAGAGGTAACGAGGGACAGGGATGGAGAGAGGGATGGAGCGAGGGACAGGGAAGGAAGGGGGAGGGTGGAAGCGAGGGACGGAGATGGAGGGAGCGTGGTACAGAGTGGGAGAGAGGGATGTAATGACGGACCAGGAGGGAGGTAGCGAGGGACGGGAAGGGAGCTAGGGATGAGGATGGAGCGAGGGAGTGCGGGATGGTGAGGGATGAGGAGGCAGCGAGGAAGCGAGTGACGGGGATGGAGTGAGGAAGTGAGCGAGCCAGGGATGGAGCGAGGGAGCGAGGAACAGAGCGAGAGAGCGAGGGTCAGAGCGAGGGAGTGAGGGACAGTGAAGGAGGGAGGGAGCGAGGGACGGGGAGGGTGGGAGCAAGGGTCGGAGAGGGAGGGACCGAGGGACAGGGAGGGAGCGAGTGAGGTAGTGAGGAATGGGGAGGGAACGAGGGACAGCAAGGGAGCAAAGGACCGGGAGGTAGCGAGGGATGGAGCCAGGGATCAAGGGACAGAGCGAGTGAGCGAGGGACATGGAGGGAGGGAGGGAACAAGGGAAGGGGAGGGGGAATGCAAGGGACGGGGAGGGAGGGAGCGAGGTATGGGGAGGGCGCGAGGGACAGGGAGTGAGCGAGGGGATGAGAGAATGAGAGATGGGGCGAGGGAGCAAAGGGCGGGGAGGGCAGGATCGAAGGACAGAGATGGAGGGAGGGAGGTATGGAGAGGGAGTGAGGGAGGGAGCGAGGAACGGGGAGGGAGTGAGGGATGGAGCGAGGCACTGAGTGGGAATGAGGGAGGGAGGCAGCAGGGAGGGAGCGAGTGTGATGGAACGAGGGAAGGGAGTGAGCGAGGGACTGTGTGCGAGCAAGTGATGGGGAGGGAGTGAGAAAGCGAGGGATAAGGAGGGAGCGAGGGACAGGGAAGCAGTGAGGGACGGGGAGGGAGAGAGGGATGGGGAGTGAGGGAGGAGGCGACTGGGATTGAGCGAGATACAGGGAACGAGGGAGCGACAGGGAGGAAGCAAGGTGGAGGGACCGAGGGACGGGGAGGGAAAGAGGGACTGGGAGGGAAGGAGGGATGGGGAGGGAGTGAGGAATGGAGCGAGGAACATGAACTGGGAGGGACAGGGAGCAAGGGACATGGCGGGACCGAGGGATGGGGAGGGGGCGAAGGACAGCGAGAGAGCGAAGGATGGGGAGGGAGCGAGGGATGGGGAGAGAGGGACGGGCAGTGAGCGATAGCGAGGAAGTGAGGGACGGGGAGAGACAGGGTGGGGGCGATGGATGGGGAAGGAGCGACGGGGAGGGAGCGAGGGAGAGAGAGAGAGCAACACGGGGACGGGGCCCAGGGAGCCAGATACAGGGCTGGGGGCGAGGGGGACGGGGGAAAGGGAGCCAGAGGGTTACAGAGATAAGTGAGGGACTTGAAGGGAGAAAGGATGACAAGGAGGAGGGGGCAGAGAGGGAGAGAGAGAAAGTGGGTCAGAGATAGAGAGGTAGAGACAAGGTAACAGAGGCAGAGTGAGAGGTGAGAGCGAGTGGGGAGGAGAGAGACA
>NW_025979368.1:0-6110 GCF_021869965.1 Rhincodon typus | reverse complement strand
CTAATTATTTCATTTTGTACTGGTTCAAGTGTTCTATCAATAAATTATTGTGATGCTGGTTGCTTACTATGATTTTGCTTCTGCGTAATTAAACATCTTTCACATAAATATGACTCTTTGATATTAATCTGAATATCACCACTTTTCTGAGTGTATGATTAGCAACCTGCTAATCTGAGGTGGGGTACTAAAGTTAATGGATAAGAGTTAATTCTAAAGATTGGCAACACCACTAAAATCAGAAATCACGTTTTAATTCATATTGGCAACCTATGCTCATCTCTGAATCAGAACATCAGATCCCATTCTAGTGAAAAGCACAGAGTCAAGACTGAAGAATCATTACATCATCAGGGCTATTGTCGTTTGAAAGGAAGCTTAACTAACACCCTTAGTGCCTAACACCCTTAGTGCCTAACACCCTTAGTGCCTTTTCTGGTACCTGTAAAAGATGTGAAGACCTTAAGAGTACAAAGGAGTCTTTCTTTTGTTAATTCACTTCACTTTTTTTTCATTCATAGAAGCTGATGTCTCCTTTTGGAACTGTGGCTTTGACTGTAAGACCTTACAATGTTGAAAAAAATGCCAGAGTTGTAACAAGTATATTACTATCTAATGTTAATTTATCATCTTGTTTTCTTTGCTTTGTGTTGTCAAGTGTCTGTTCGTCTTTTAACCGATTTCTCTGGTTTAGCGTTAATGATTTTCTTTTTTTTCTCAGGATGAAGGGGTCAAGGTGAATTTTGTTTCTTTCATTCCTAGTATTGTTAGTCAATGAAGCAGACAACAGAACATTATTTCAATCATGTAGAAAGTCAAAAAGTTACATGAACCAAGAGACATGAACTCACATTGTTAGTTTAATTAATTATTGAAGAATGACAATAAGGAGGCTATGTAGCAGAGTAATAAAGGCTGTTTTAAATAGATTTGAATAATAAAACAGACAAGATTATTATATTTCTATGAGCCAGTGCGTCACAAATGTTTCTAAGCTAAATATTTCTCTATAAAGTTTTTGATTACATGTCTTATGAGCAACTGTATGTAATCAAATCATTCAATTGTATTTTTTTCAGTTATAACAACAGTCGTGATAATTTTGTGTACTGAATTGGATTTTAATGTCGCCTATAATGCGCAAAATTAAACTATGAAACTTTTCATTATTGAGATGATCTAGTGCTATTGCATTAGATAGCATTTCTAGGCTGAAAGGAAATACATTAAAAAACAAGAATTGCATCATTACCTGCTTTAACTCTGAGTTTCAAGAATTCAGTGCAAGCATTCCAAATGCTGAGCCTACTGAAAATGAGTCAGTATTCTTTTCTGGGTGCACTGGGTGAAACCGCCTTCCAATGTACTCTGAGGTACAGAAGCTATACAAATATCTCAAATACCTGAGGAATTAATGGGGCAGCATATTATGGACTGGGATTGGCCTTTGCACTTTTTGGATAAGGAGGTAAAAGAGAACCCCTCAGGGTGGCACAGTGGCTCAGTGGTTAGCACTGCTGCCTCACAGCACCAAGGACCTGGGTTTGATTCCACCCTCAGGCGACTGTCTGTGTGGAGTTTGCACATTCTCCCTGTGTCTGTGTGGGTTTCCTCCAGGTGCTCTGGTTTCCTCCCATGGTCCCATCCTCCTTCTATGGAGGAAGGTGGCTTCCTCCAGAGAGGAATTGTTATCTGTGTTAAATCTGTTAAATTGTTATGAAGAAGGGGAGTTTAAATGAAAGAAAATCCCTGATATTTATAAGTAACAAATAACAATTTATTTTTTAAATCCTAGCAGTGAACAAATTAAAAGAATTACTAACAAACTGAACAATTCCCCCTTAACTACTAACTGTTTCCTAACTGAACTAAATTCTACTGGTATGGTGTTCCAATAAACACAAGGCCCACTTATATAAACCTCAAGTAATAAGAAAACTAAATTAAAACTTAGTGTCTCAAGTCTACACGACTTTCTGCTGCTGTTCTCAAATCATAAATGTCTTTCTACCACTGATCCAGCTGCCAGGGATCTTTTCTCTGTGAACTCTTCTGTGAGGACTCTTAGCTAGAAGTGCCGTAGTACCTTTTATGGACAGATGGTGCTTTTTTAGAGAGCTTAGTGATTTCTTGTGAGAGCTAGATGTTTATTTCTCAGATGGCAGTTTACTCTCACACCAATTTTCAAAAACTCTCTCCTTATATACCTTGGATGACATATCAATTTTCACACAAAAGCATTGGTCCGAGGTTGTCAAAACCATCAGATTTAAATTCAATTGGCTTTCAGTTTCTAAGTGCTTGGTTTAAATTATTTGGCCGAATCCAGCTAGTTGCCAAAACATCAAAACAAGCCTAAGGTTTCCAATCACACAGCCAATTGATACACATTTCAATTTCAGAACTGATTGTACATCTTCAGCTACATTCAGATACATTTTTTTCTTTATAAATCTGTAAGTTTATAAAAGCATGTTACCTCTTAAAGGCACTCTTCTCCCTTGTCATTTTTGTTACAAACAAATTCTAGCTTGCTGCCTTCTAATTCACGATTACTCTACACAACTTTGTCACAGTACAGTCTGGTTGATTCAAGTCTCAGTCATTTATTTGTGAATTATTTTAAAAGCAATACCTTTGGCTTTGTGATTGTTCCATTCCATGTTGAAACAAATGATTTTTACCTTGAAAACCGACAAAGTTGTATTTTGTTATCATCAAATGCATTAGAAACCTATTCCAGTTAAAGTGTCGATGCTAATTCAGCAGTACAAATGTTACATTGTACAGCTGGATGATAATTGCTAGAATGTTAATGGTCAAGGGTGATAATCCAATCCCAAAGAACGTAAAATCAAGGTTTATTGTTAAATTTTATGTCTTGAATCATTGGCATGGCAAGTTCAGACTTGTTAATGAGAGACTTATGGATTTAGATGGAGCAGAAACTAAGTGATGCCTCTCAACTTTTAAATTTGAAATTGAAGCAGAAAGTTAATCATAACTCTATTTTTCTTGAACTGCACGTTGTCTGCTGATATAGATTGTGATGAAAATGATGGTTTTTGGTTAGTTTTTGACTTCATTTGTGTTTTCCGTCTCAAAGTTTAGATTTTAGATTTCTTTTAAGGTAGAATGAAGCAGACAGCTGAACAGTAAATTGCCTCCTTGCAACAGTAAATCTCTGAATGGTAAACTGTTGTAAAGAAACAGTTGACTCAACACTGCTCAGCTCAGTTAAAGTGTAGCAGCAACATGTAAAAGCTGGAAGGCAAAATGATGTTAGTGTTAGTTGGTGCCTGCACCCATCATTTCTGATAGAATCCCTGTTGAACTGCTAACCTGCTAAAAAATTTGGCTTCTCCGCATCAAATCACCTTCATGGATGTGAGCCAATTCTTTTTCAGTTTGTTTAGGGTGTGTTCATACATTAGCCTCACTGCAAAGTGATTCCTGCTGCATAGTGACAAAGAAAATGATGGGGTGGGGTGGGGGACTGCAAATTTAATGGGAGAGTGACAGAAGGGTTCCGGATTAAGCCAAGACCCAAGGTAACCAGTCCCACACTTCCTTGAGAATTTCCTTGAGGCAGTATGTAGTGTGGGATCTCTCTCTTCCTTAACCAAGGCCATTGGCATAAATTCAGACGGAGTCATGAGGAATATACATCCTCAGGCTGAATTTTTACATGATGCAAAAAGATTAAAAGTATCTAAGTAGGATCAGAGTCGCCATGTGTACAAAATAAACCATCACAGACCATTTCAAGCTGAATGGTTGGGTTGTGTGTCATAAATGTGATTTAATTCCTACAAGGTCAGAGGAAAATGTTGCAGATGCTGGGAATCTGAAATAATATCAGAAAATGCTGGACGTGTTCATTGAGTGAGGTGGCACAACATGGAGCATTAACTTTATTATCTTCTCCACAGATATAGCCTGACTGGTCTGTTTAGACCATTTCTGTTTCCATCTCACAAGTTTGGAAAAAGTTTAGGGCATACATATGTGAGTGGCGCCACCAAATCTAAAGCAGACTGAGAAACAATGGTGTCTAAATGTACCATTAACATTCCCAGTGGGATGGTAGTGTATCCCTGTCAGATGCACTGAATGGCCTACTCCTGCTTCTATTTCTTTTGCCATTTCATAAACAGAAGCCTAACAGCCAACAAAATATTGTCATTAGTTTCATTCTTTATAATGGGGTTGGGGGTGGGGACGGAGGGAGGTGGTAAAACAGGGGATAGTGCAAAAAGAAAACAACTGATAGCTTTTTTTCCCTTGTCCATTTAATATTCTTCCCTGCTATTATGCCATTCAATCACAATGCAAAGCCTCCTTGTTTGTTACTTCAGAATTTGTTCTAAACAAGTTAGTAGAAAGCTTTCTGGGACAGTGCAACAGGTCATCAGACAAACAGAGAAAATATCATAAATGCACCTCAGGAAGATTTAAGGAACTAACTTCATTTTTTGTAATCTCCATTTCCTTCTTGGTGGAAGAGAAATATTGTGTTATGTCTCACAGTCAGTGTGTTTACCTTTAAGCGTCATGGTCATGATATCATCACTTACGTGATCTGAGGGTTGAAAGTCTCACTCCATTTTAATCAGGGCAATCATTTGAAGTATTATGGTACATAGAAAGCACACTCTTCTGATGTAACCTACAAACTTAAAATTAGCCCACACACTTAGGTGCCTGAGAAATGTAGAGTGGAATCTTCCCACACTCTGAACAATATGGCATTAGTGAGAAAGATGGGAAAATAGAGTGCAATCAGCAGCAATGAGACTGTCAATGTGGAGACCAAACATCTAACTCTCAAACCAGGCTTTGAACAGTCAGACAAGAATCCACATGAGAACAGTGAGAGGCCTATTTGCATATGTTTGCATTCATTAACACATCATTACTGCCTCATCTCACCTCAGTGATGTGCAACTTCTCATCTTCCCACTCACTGGATAGAAACTAGACCGTGCCAATTCCTGATATGGACATCAGAGTGGGTATCTGGTGATACCAGGTCACCACTTGCTTCTCCAGACTTTCAACTTGGAGAGCAGCTTCCAATATCTCAGGGCATGCTCCATGGGCAAAGACCACCCACAGTCCCAGCCATGGAGGTTTACATTGGATATGTACCAGCCTCTCCACACCGTCATGGCACATCTCCAATCCACTTAAAATACAGTGCTGCACTTTGGGGTACACCAGTACCTGTCATAAGAATGCTGCTGCCAAGGCAAAGGGACAGGCACCCAGTATGTGGATTAGACCAGGGTGCATCTCAGTTGCTCTCTTAGCTTTCATTCACTGTAAGCCTACTTCAGTACTCACAGCATCTCTGCCTGGCCTTTCTGTACTTTCCACTCAGCCAGACTCTAAATGCTCACAGTATTTCAGTCGTGCCTTACCTTTTAGCAGAGACATAAAGCCAGGAGACTTGTCATGGTGTCAGCAGTGATCAGTAAAGTGGGTGGACATGTTGCCTTATGGAAATGGTGCCACTTCAATCTCAGACCTGCAGCATGTGCCAGCAGCTTACATTGCAAATACATTGCATGTGCTTTGACCAAATGGCCATTTCTCAAAGGCAAATGAGAGTAGTCCTCGATAAGCCCAAAGGTGTTCAGGCACAGTAAATCAAGGGCATTGTGTACTCTTAGTCCAGGAGGTTGGACGTGGCTCATTGGCCACTTGGGTTGGTCAGAGTCAGTGAGCATATCTGTACAGTCTGGGGAGGAGGCCATGGTCAGTTTGAAAGTTCAGTGTAACCAGTCAGGGAGCTGCACACAGATCAGTCAGGAGGGTCTGTTCAGACTTCAGTTGGGGCTGTTCATTCAAGTTGGCCAAAAAGGTGCCCGTGGTCAGTCCTGGGCTCAGCTCAATGAAAGAGGTTATTGGTGGGAAAGTCAGTTGTGGAGATTGAAAGTAGCATGCTGGGATACTGAGAGGATAATAATTGTAAAGATATAAGTGGGGGGAGATGACAGAGCATTGAAGGAGAGATAGTAGGAACTGCCGATGCTGGAGAATCCGAGACAACAAGGTGCAGGGCTGGATGAACACAGCAGGCCAAGCAGCATCATTGGAGCAGGGAG
>NW_025979367.1:1921-6110 GCF_021869965.1 Rhincodon typus | reverse complement strand
TCATTTCTGAAGAAGCGTCCAGACCCGAAACGTCAGCTTTCCTGCTCCTCTGATGCTGCTTGGCCTGCTGTGTTCATCCAGCTCTACACCTTATTAACTAATGTGGTAGAGGTTTTTGAGAATGTAACTAGTATAATAGATTAGCGAGAATCAATGGGTGTGGTATATTTGGATTTCAAGAGGGCTTTTGATAAAGTCCCACACAAGAGGGTAGTGGGAAAAATTAAAATACATGGGATTGAGGGTAATATATTGGCATGGGTTGAGAATTAGGTGACAGACTGGAAGCAGAGGGTAGGAATAATTGGTCTTTTACAAGGTGGTAAGCATTGACTGGTAGTGTACTGCAGCAATCTGTGCTTGGGCCCCAGCTTATTCACAACATATATAAATGACTTGGATGGTGAAACCAAATGCAATATTTGGTCAAACTGTCCAGTACACCACTATAGAAGGCTCCCAAAACTGGATTACTGAGCATATGATAATCAGTAATAGTTTCACAGTCATCATTAAACCAGACTTTTAATCCCAGATTTTTAATTCAGTTTTTGCCACCTGCCACAATGGGGGTTTGGAACTGTGACCCCAGCATTTTGGTCTGGGGCTTCTGGACTAAGAGTTCAGTGACTATGACTATTACCATTATGTCACCATCGTTCCCCACCATCCCTCCCCCTAACCTTATCTCATAACCTATACTCAATGCAAAAGCAAAATCCTGGAGATGCTGGAAATCTGAAATATAAATGGGAAGCAGTTAGATTCATACAGTTTTTGCAACATGGAAAGACACCCTTGGGTCCCATTGTGTCCTTGCTGGTCACCAAGCAGCCGTCTGTTTAAATCCTCATTTTCCAGCACTTGGTCCTTAGACATATATGCTATGGCATTTCCAGTACTCATCAAAGCTTCTTAAAATGACTTGATGGTACCTGTAACTATCACCCCTTTAGGCAGTGAGTTCCAGATAGTCACCAGCCTCTGGGTGAATTTATTTTTTCCTCAAATCCCCTCTAAATTGCCTGCTCCCTGTCTTAAAACTGACCAGGAAGAGGTCACATATTCTTTGCCAAATCTAAGTCTGTTTAGATTCCACATGGTCATTGGATAGTCTCTTCTGTAAATGGAACCCGGCTGGAGAGATCACTGCTTATGCATTGAAACATAAGTTATGAGTTTTAGTTATAGATAACACAGTGTAGAGCTGGAGAAACACAGCAGGCCAGGCAGCATCAGAGGAGCAGGAAAGCTGACGTTTCAGGTCGGGACCCTTCTTCAGATCTGACCCGAAATGTCAACTTTCCTGCGCCTCTGATGCTGCCCGACCTGCTGTGTTCCTCCAGCTCCACGCTACGTTGTCTCTGCCATCCATGGACTCTATTTACACGGCTCGCTGCTGTGGAAAGGCAGCCAACATCATCAAAGACCCATCGCACCCCGGTAATGATCTCCTACAACCTCTTCCATCAGGCAGAAGATACAGATCCTGAACACACGCACCAGCAGGTTCAGGAACAGCTTCTTTCTGCCATTATCAGACTGCTGAATGGACTCTAGCCTCAAATAATGTAACCTGCTACGTAACCTGTATGCCTCTAAGTCTTTTTCATTTGTACATCCTTTGCTTGCTGTGACCTGCCTTACTACTTGTAAACAAAGCTTTTCATTGTATTTTGGTCCACATGACAACAAAATAAATCAGGCAATCAATCTAGAGATAGAAAAACTGCAGATGCTGGAATCCAAGGTAGACAAATAGGAGGCTGGGAGAACACAGCAGGCCAGGCAGCACCTGGAGGAAAGGAGCAGTCAACGTTTCGGGTATTACCCTTCTTCAGTCCTGAAACATTGACCAATCAATCAATCTAACTCAGCCAATTACTACCCTATCAGTCTGTTCTTTATTATCAGAAAAGTCATGGAAAGGGGTCATCGTTGTCAGTGTTAACAAATGGCATTTGCTCAGTGATAACCTATTCACTGATGCACAGTTTGAATTCCGACTGGGTCAGTCAGTTCAGCCTCGGACAGAAGAACTGAATTCCAGAGCTGAGGTGAGAGTGACTGTCTTTGACATCAAGGCCACATTTAGTGTGGAATCAAGGAGCCCTAGCAGAACTGGAGTCAATATGAATCAAGGTGAAAACTTCCCGTTGGATGGAGCCATACTTAGCACATAGGAAAACAGTTGTGGTTCCAGGAAATGACTGCAGTTGTTCCTCTGGGTTGTATCCTTGGCCTAAACATTTTCAGCTGCTTTATCAATGATTATCTCCCCAACATAAGGTCAGAGCAGATGTTCACTGATTACTGTAGAGTGTTCAGGACCATTGGCCTGATGTAATCCATGTCTGGATGAGAGAAGGTCCAATTATTCTCGGGAAGCTCAACATCATCTGGGTCAAAGCAGCACCTTCAATTCCATCAGAGATAGTAGGAACTGCCGATGCTGGAGAATCTGAGATAACGAGGTGTAGAGCTGGATGAACACAGCAGGCCAAGCGGCATCAGAGGAGCAGGAAAGCTGACGTTTCGTGCCTAAACCCTTCTTCGAAATTTCTGAAGAAGGGTCTAGGCCCGAAACGTCAGTTTCCCTGCTCCTCTGAAGCTGCTTGGCCTGCTGCTTCATCCAGCTCTATACCTTGTTACCTTCAATTTCATGCCAGTTTTCAAGCAACAATTCAGTTGTGTATTAATGGATTATGTAGGATCATTACTGAAATCAAAAGCAGGACTTCAATACATTCTTATCCATTTTGGATATGACAACCTGATTTCCAGAAGCTAGTCCTTGAAAGACCATACTCCTAAGGTAGTAGTGGAAAAGAACACTCAGTGTTTTACTTGTTATGGGCCATCAATTGAGATGCAGACTGATCAAGGTTCTAAGTTCATGTCCAAAGTTTTCCAGAAAATCATTAGCAGTTGAATGTAAAATGATGGAAGTCAACTGTCTGCAAAAGTCTGCAAACTCAGAGAGTTTTGGACAAAGACCATCAGATCCTCAAAATCATAATTAAGGCACATTGTCACAAATACAGGAATGAGTCAAAGTTTTGGATTTCTTATTCATTTTCTACCAGAGATTCCCTTAATGAATCTTCTGGGTTTTGTTGATTTGAATTGATTGATGGTCATGAGATTAGAGGGCCATTAAAATCAATTAGGGAAGAAGTTCTTGAAACAAAAAAGATGAATATTTATTGTTGAATAACTTGTCTATGTCTCGAGAAAGAGCCACAGGAGAACGTAAGCTAGTTTGGGAACATTTAAAGGTTTCACAAGCAAAAATGAAAAAAAAGCCAGGCAGCTGAACTTTCAGTAACTGGAACATCTCATGGGGGATATGAAGTTTTCCTTGCCTTTACAAGGAGAACCTCAGAAATTCAGCATTCCACACGTGGTAGTTAGGAAGGTTAATAGAGTTACTTATCTGATAGATCTTACGTCAGTGGTGGGCAAATTATTGGAAAGGGCTCTGAGAGATAGGATTTATGATCACTTGGAAAGGCACAGTTTGATTCGTGACAATCAGCATGGATTTGTGAGGGGTAGATCATGCCTCACAAACCTTATTGAATTCTTTGAAGAGGTGACCAAACACGTGGATGAAGGTAGAACAGTGGATGTGGGATACATGGATTTAAGTAAGGCATTTGATAAGGTTCCCCATGGAAGGCTCATGCAGAAGGTAAGGAGGCATGGGATAGGGGGAAATGTAGCAGATTGGATTCAGAATTGGCTGACCCTTAGAAGACAAAGGGTGGTAGTGGACGGAAAATATTCAACATGGTGCTCAGTTATTAGTGGTGTACCACAAGGATCTGTTCTGGGTCCTCTCCTATTTGTGATTTTTGTAAATGATTTGGATGAAGGAGTGGAAGAGTGGATTAGTATGTTTGCAGACGATACGAAATTGGGTTGAGTTGTGGATAGTGCGGAGGGCTGTTCTAGGTTACAAAGGGACATTGATAGGATGCAGGGCTGGGCTGAGAAGTGGCAGATGGAGTTTAACCCTGAAAAATGTGAAGTGATTCATTTTGGAAGGACAAACTTGAAAGCAGAATACAGGGTTAACGGAAAGATTCTTGGCAGTGTGGAGGAGCAGAGGGATATTGGGGTTCATGTTCACAGTTCCCTGAAAGCTGCCACCCAGGGGGATAGAGTTGTTAAGAAGGCGTATGGT
>NW_025979367.1:0-1911 GCF_021869965.1 Rhincodon typus | reverse complement strand
GCACCACTTCCCATCTTTCTAGACATCCCTGTAATTTGGTCTGTTTCAAGGATTTATTTGACTCACCTTTCAAAGCTGTTATTGAATCTGGTTCCACCACCCAGGCAATTATGTCCAAATTTTAACCTCTTCGTGCATAGAACAGCTTTTCCTCGAGAGGTCCCTCATCCTCTGGTTATTGACCCTTCGACCATCGGAAATAATTTCTCTTCAGTTTATTTAATTCAGACATGATTTTAAACAGAAACAAATACAGAAATTGCTGGAAAAGCTCAACACGTCTGGCAGCATCTGTGGAGAGAAATTAGAATTAACATTTCAAGTCTGGTGACCCTTCCTCAGAACTGATGGTAGCTTGGAAAATGTTGGTTTTTATGCAGAAAATAGGGTGGGGAGAGGGGATAAGGCATAACCGATAGGTGGGGATAGAGCCCAAAGAGAGAAAAGGACAGTTGGACAGACAAAAGAGTGGATAATGATCTGACTAGGAAGGTGAATAGCTATTTATGGGGACTGTTAGTAGCTAACTATTGGTTGTGTGTAATAGCAGACCATATGATAACAAGGCCTAGTGTGTGGGTGTTGGGGTAAGGACATAGAGTCATAGAGCTGTACAGCATAGAAACAGACCCTTCATCCAACTCATCCCTGCTGACCAGATATCCTAAATAAATCTAGTCCCATTTGCCAGCATTTGGCCCATAGCCCTCTAAACCCTTCCTATTCATATACCCATCCAGATGCCTTGTAAACGCAATTGTACCAGCCTTCACCACTTCCTGTGCCAGCTCATTCCATACACACACCACCCTCTGTGTGAAAATGTTGCCCCAAAGGTCCCTTTTAAATCTTTGCCCTCTCACCTTAAACTTATGCCCTCTAGTTTTGGATTCTCCTACCGTGGGGAAAAGACCTTGACTACTCACCCTGTCTATTGCCCCTCATGATTTTATAAAACCTCCATAAGGTCACCCCTCATCCTCTGATGCTCCAGGGAAAATAGCCCCAGCCTATTCAGCCTCTCCCTATAGCTCAAAAATCCTCCAACTCCGGCAATATCCTTGTAAATCTTTTCTGAACCCTTTCAAGTTTCACAACATCCTTCCTATAGCAGGAAGACGAGAATTGAACACAATATTCCAAAGATGGCCTAACCAATGTCCTGTACAGCCACAACATTACCTCCCAACTCCTATACTCAGTGCAGTAACCAATAAAGGCAAGCGTACCAAACATCACCTACACTACCCTATCTGCCTGCGATTCCACTTTCAAGACATGGGGATCTCAAGCCCTAAAATTATTGAACTCGATATTGAGTCCAGGAGGGTTGCAGGGTTCCCAAGCGGAAAACAAGGTGCTGTTCTTCCAGCTTGCACTGAACTTCAGCGGAGCGCTGCAGCAAGCCTGAGACAGAGATGTTGCACAGGGAACAGGGTGGTGTGTTAAAGTGGCAGGCAATCGGAATATCAGGTTTTTTAAACAACTCCATCAAATCTTCTCTTAATCTTTCCTGCTCAAAGGGGAACAACATGAAGGTGTCCATACTATCCTTGAACTAGTCTGAGTTAATCTCCTCTGAGCCATCACCTAATACTGCCTTTTCCACAATTTCCAACTGATCATGTAACTGTGCAACTACATAGAAATATAACTTTGAAATACGTTCCTGGGAGAAAGGAATGTTGATGTGGAAACTGGTCCTTATTACGCTAATTTCCAGGGCATTGCGATGGCCAGGGTAAATAACACTCTGTGGGGCCACTCTCCCCTCCACCTAAGGCAAATCACACTGTGTGCCCAGCCCCCTTCCCCTTCCCCACCCCCCAACTGGACAAATCACACTGTGTGCCCAGCCCCATTCCCCTTCCCCACCCTCCTCCAGGGCAAATCACACTGTGTGCCCAGCCC
>NW_025979366.1:0-6111 GCF_021869965.1 Rhincodon typus | reverse complement strand
TCTCCCTGTGCCTCACCAGTGACCTGCCGCTGAGCCTGAAATGCCAATGGGATCCAGCCGGGCTCTCTGTGGTGACCTGAGCCTGTCTGTGTGGAGTCTCTGTTTGTGCCTCTCCTTCAATGTCCACGGGTTATTGCTGGGGTTTGCTGGGTTACTTTGCTGGTCAGTCATCCCACACAGCTGTTGTTTTATTTGTCTAACATTTTAAATAAATCCAGATGGAGGTTTTTTTTAAAAAAAAACAAGAGGACACCTTGCTGCCTGTGCCATTCTGGTCTCTCCTGGGTCAGGCCTGAGTGAAGGAGGTGGGCCTTCCCTATTGATGGAGATCTGTTCCCTCCCACCGCCCCACATTCCCACCCCCTAACCCTTCAGCAGCCTTTGCCCTTGTCTGGGGTGGGGTTTGTGGTGGGTGGAGGACAAGCCAAGGTAGTTGGAGGACAAGCCAAAGTAGTTGGTGGGTCGAGGGGATTAATAGGGGTGTAGAGGGGCTGAGTGGTGGGATTTTACAGGCACAGCCTTGAGGCCCATGTGTTTCACAGGGAGGCTGACTGTAGGCCTCAGGCTCCCCGTGGAGCCAGAGTTGGTGGGATCGGTACCGCTGGGTTTTGGGATCGGGGTGGGGTGACTGCTGAGAGCCAATGTGTGGTCAACAGCCGGTCTCCCCTGATGGATGGCTAACAGTGGAGGCGATGATGGCGGTGGTGATGGTGATGGGGGTGTCATGGTCATCTCACTGACCTGGCAACCCAGAGCTGAACCCAGACCGGGTTTGAATCCCACCACTGGCCGATAGCCAAAAATTACCTTCTCACAGCATCCTTTTAAGGCTGAGATATAGATCCAGCAGTTAGGAAAATTGAGGGTTGGTGGGGGGTGGGGTGGGGGTGGGTAACATGAGCATGAGGAATGTCACAGCAGCCATGATCCTATTGAACAGCAGAGCTGGCTCACGGGGCTGAATGGCCAACTTCTCCTGTTTCTGATGGAGAGTCAGAAGGCCATTGGAAATGATGCTCGAAGATGACAGGAATGGTGTGGGGCCTCTGGAGACGTGTGGAGTTTCAGGGCTCATGGCTGATGGGTTGTGGCTCAGTGATCTGCCGCATTCCGTTCTTGAGGATTCCCAGCATTTACCGGCCTTGGTGACACAGCCTCGCAGGTCACATGGTTAACAAGCTGTTAGCGCGTGGTGGCAATATTTGACATCTTGAGGCCATCATTGCAGAGGTGAGTACTCGGAGCTGCGGTTCCTGCCATGTGAACAGTTTTGGTTAGTGCTGCCTCTTCAGCAATGTCCTGCTCCCGCTTCCTGGGAACAGCCGGTATCACCAGCACAGGCATCTAAACTGGCCAACTCATACTGCCAACATGGACACCAGTAACAGCACAGGAACAGGCCCTTCAGCCCACCCAGGCTGCACCACTACATGTTGCTTTTCTAAATTAAAAAAAAGGCCTCTTTCCCTCCATTCCCTGCCTCTTCATGTGTCTGTCACGATGCCTCTTAAATGTTGCTACTGTATCTGCTTCCGCCACCACCTCTGGCAGCACCTTCCAGGCATTTACTGCCCTCTGATGTCATTAAAAAAAACTTGAGTCTTACATCTCCTTTTAAATTTCCCCCGTGTCCCCTCTCCACGTCTCTCATGACTTTAGCAACTCTCTGCCGCTGACAGATTTACAAATGGATCAGAGGAACAGCACCCCATGCTTCCCCTTTCTATAAATATTCCAGAAGAACTCCGTCTGTGTGTGTGTCACTGTCTGTCTGTCTGTCTGCCTGGGCCAGGGTCTGTGTCTGTATCTGTGTTTTTCAGTGAGGACCCCCCAGGATGTTACAATGGAAGTCCTAAAGAGCCTTTTGACACTAAGTGAGGAAAAGGACAGACCCAGTTGCCCCCCCAGCAGAAACTAAACCTTTACTTGCACCTACTGTGAGAGGCTATGAGTGTCGGAGTCCTGTACAGCCAGTACCCAGCACCAACCTCATTCCCATCTTCACAGAGTAATGCTGAGGGGGTTTGGTCACAATGAACAAGCTGTAAAACAAAACAAAAATAATGCTTTTGGGTGTCAAGAGAGTGATGAAGGTTTAGGACAGGAAATGAGTCAGTGAACAGTATCATGAATTGAAGTTGGTGTGGGGAGTGAAAATTGAAGCGGATAGATAACGTATTTTAAGCCCTTTGCCCTTAAATCCGCGACTTTCTCTGGTTCCACACTGCAGTGCTCAATTGAAGCAGGAATAATCCCCCGCTACCCCCCTCTCATTGCTATTGGAATTAATATAAGTATTTGTGTCCATTTTCTTCTGGGTGAGATATTGCAGATTCAGAATGCAGCCTTGTCATTTCAGAACTTGGGTTCTAATCTGTAGGCACAATGGGTTTTAGTTTTTCCCAGTTCTGTGATAACTGGACCTAACTTCTTTTCTTGTTTAACGAGGTCAGAAAGTCACGTTCAACATTTGAGTCCGAAACAGCTTTTGCAAGAATTCATGTGATTTGTTCTCAGTGAAAAGTGAGCCACCTCAGGCGGTAATTTGCAAAATTCCTGACTTTAGCTTTGCAAACCCTGCCCCACCCCAACAGACAGGGAGTGAGAGTCCGAAACAAATCCATGCAGGGGTATGGAGGGGTGGGGAACAGGCCTATAACAACACAGGTCCTGCTGGTATTAGCTGTCTGGGCTAGGGAAAAGTCAGAGAGAGAGAGAGCTGTGCAGTAGCAGAAATGTGTACAAGAGGAAGGTGACTGTCAGGGTTGAGTTTGCTTTATTGGGTTGTGAGAAGATGCATTGAAAGGCATTTGTGGGAGGGATTATTACTCCCATATCAAATTTTTTCTTTATTCATTCATGGGATGAGGGCATCGCTGGCCAGGCAGCATTTATTGCCCATCCCTAATTGCCCAGAGTCAACCACACTACTGTGGGTCTGGAGTCACATGTAGGCCAGACCAGGTAAGGATGGCAGATTTCTTTCCCTAAAGGGCATCAGTGACTCTTCCTGGACCCGAAACATCAACGCTTTGACTGATTGTTTTCCTTCACAGACGCTGCCAGACCTGCTGAGCTTTTCCAGCAACTTCTGTTTTCATTCTTGTTTTTCAAGTCAGGTTCCATGCTAGCTAAGATCATAACGCGCATATCCCTGTGCTGGCTTATGCTTGTTATCTGTGCTTCACAAGGCAGTTAGCCAACAAAGTTTGAGGCACCCAACTCTCCAAAGCAAAGTTAGCACAGTTGTCCAAAACCTTTGCCATATGTATGGCTATTAAAAGAGGGGAGAGAGTGAGGCAGGGTCACTTAGGAAGTGCCAAAGCTGACAGCATAGCCTATAAAGTTGGAGTGCTTGAAATGTGGGGCACTTAACTCACTCATAGAACTGGTATGTCAGTACATTATTTTTGCTGTGTGGGGTCCTACTCCTGTCAGTCACAAAAAAAAAGACTATTTAGACCTATTAGAGCGATCATTATTTGTTTTCTATGGGGCTCTGGTCAGGCCACATCCCTCATTGTCCTCATCCAACTCCTGTTTTTTTTTTATTGAGTTCAAATCCCACTGTTTGCCATGGCAGGATTGAAAGCTGGGTCCCCCGAACCTCTCCCAGAGTTTTAGCGGATTAGTGATAATAACCACAAGGCCATCACCTCCCCACTATCTCACCACAGATGAAAGCGAGTGATGTTTGAGAGACTGGGTGTGATTAAGGTGCCTGCAATAATCCTCACTTCCCAACTCCAGTTTATTGGCAGTAAATTCAGAAATTGCTGGGTGTGGTGTAAGGATTCATTCTTGATTACAATCTCCATTATAACACTGTCAGACTGCTCTCTTTCTAGTTTAGTAATATCCTTTCTGTAGTAGGGTGACCAGAACTGCGCACAATACACCACAGTCCCCCTGCACTGTTTCTGTTCAAATGCCTCATTGAATCTGCCTTCACCGTGTTTCCAACCAGTGCATTCCAGATCCTAAATACTCATGTGAAACAAGTGTTTTTTTTCCCCTTGCATCTTTTTTGCTTCATGCAAATAGCACTTTAAATCTGTCTCCCCTCATTTTTGGAGGGCAGTTTCTCCTTCTCTAATGGTTTGCAAACCTCTCTTAGCTCTCCTCTCAGCTGCCTGCCCTCCAAGGAGAACAGTCCCAACCTCCCTCATCTATTCTCATGACTGAAGTTTCTTCATCCCGGAGCCATTATTTCTGTGCATCCTGTTGTGAATTCCTTTCAGTAAAGTCTGCATCCTTCCTAAAGTGTGTGACACCCATACAATACTCCTGCTGAGATCTAGCAAGTGTCTTATACAAGTTCAGCATCATCCCTCTGCTCTTGGACTCTATGCCCAGATTAGTAAAGCCATTCACTGTAGATCATGGCACACTGGTTTTGTGGACCTATGTGATCCCATTTTTAAACCCCAGAACTACTTAAAATTAGGGACAGTTGGTAGCTCAGTGGTGACTGTCTGTGTGGAATTTGCACATTCTCCCCATATTTCCTCTGGGTGCTCCGGTTTCCTCCCACAGTCTCAAGGATGTGCACGTTAGGTGGATTGGCCAGGCTAAATTGCCCATAGTGTTCAGGGATGTGCAGGCTGAGTGGGTTAGCCATGGGAAATGCAGGGTAACAGGGATAGGATAGGGGGATGGGTCTGGATGAGATGCTCTTTGAGGGGCGGTGTGGACTCGTGCCAAATGGCCTGCTTCCACATTGTAGGGCTTCTATGATTCTATAAGTTGGCTTTATGTTGAGATTTACAGGACATTGATGAGGCCTCTTCTGGAGTAATGTGTCCAGTTCTGGTCACCCTGCTATAGAGGAAGGATATTAGTAAGCTGGAGAGGGTTCAGAAGAGTTTTACAAGATGTTGCCAGGAACGGAGGGTTTGAGTGAGAGGGAGAGTCTGGATAGTCTGGGGCTATTTTCACTGGAGTGTAGGAGGTTGAGGGGTGACCTTTATAGAGTTTTATAAAATCATAAGGGGTACAGATAAGGTGCATAGCAGGTGTCTTTTCTGGAGGGTGGGGGATTTTGAGATGAGAGGATGTATTTTTAAGGTGAGAGGAGAAAGGTTTAAAAATGACATGAGGGGCAATTATTTTACAGAGTGGTTTCTGTGTGGAATGAAAGCAGGTGGATGTGGGTATAGTTACAACATTTAAAAGACATTTGGATAAGTACACGAATAGGAAAAGTTTGGAGGGATAAGGGCCAGGAGCAGGCAGGTGGGATTAGTTTAGTTTGGGATTATGGTCAGCATAGACTGGTTAGACCGAAGGCTCTGTTTCCAAGCTGTATGACTCTATGACCACTAAATTGACCTTCCTTCCCCCACACACCCCCATCAAGCACCGAAACCTGCATGATTAATCAACTTAACCTGCCCAGTAACTGGCTGTGAAGCATCAAAGTGACAAATGTATTGTAAAGATGTGTGGGAGTTAACGATTCACACTGACACAGAATAGATCCATGCCACAAAAATAAAACAAAGGTGACGATTGCTCACATTCACACTGGCAGCTCACTTTTACACTCGCTCCCATTCTCAGAGAGTATGTTCAAACCTTGGTCAATCACCTCATCGCCAACATCTGCAGTAAGTATCTCTCAGAAGAGAGATCAGTGAGCACAGATGACTGTGGAAGCACTGGAGGTGATCAAAAGTGAGTGTGCAGGTCCAACAAGTTCCTGTCAAGGGGAAGTGTGGGTTCAGAAATCCTGAGAAGCTTTGGCAGCGAGGGGTGTGCAGCTTTGGACAAGGGGAAGCCAACACCAGATACTGAGGATTCAGATCACCCAAAGCTCTAGAGATAACAAGCTGGAGAGCTGGATGAACACAACAGGCCAAGCAGCATCAGAGGAGCAGGAAGGCTGACGATTCGGGCCTGGACCCTTCTTCAGAAATGGGGGAGGGGAAGGGGGTTCTGAAATAAATAGGGAGAGAGGGGGAGGCGGATAGAAGGTGAATAGAGGAGGGGATAGGTGGAGAGGAAACAGACAGCTCAAAGAGGCGGGGATGGGGCCAGTAAAGGTGAGTGTAGGTGGGGAGGTAGGGAGGAGATAGGTCAGTCCAGGGAGGACGGACAGGTCAAGGGGGC
>NW_025979365.1:1580-6111 GCF_021869965.1 Rhincodon typus | reverse complement strand
GTGTTCATCCAGCCCTGCACCTTGTTGTCTCGGATTCTCCAGTATCTGCAGTTCCTACTATCTCTGATTCGATCAAAACTTGAGTCATTTTGTGAAGTTGAGATTTTTGATTTCTGAAGTACTTATCTCACTGAAATAAGCATGCTAGTCAAAACAGCATTAAAAATTAAGTCATTTGGTGAAGTTGAGATGTTGGTCTTCTGAAGTGCTTAACTCGCTGACATAAGCATGTTAGTCAAACGAACTTTAAAAAATTGTGTCACATGATGAAGTGCTGATTTTTGGCTTCTCACGTGCTAAACTCGCTGAAATAAGCATTTTAATTTAACATGCATCAAAAGTTTGGTCATTTGGTGAAGGTGAGATTTTGGGCTTCTGATATGCTTATCTAGCTGAAATAAGCAAGTTATTCCAAACAACTTCATCAGCCCCTGGTAAATAACCCCTAAAACACATGAGCCTCATTGTATAAACCCTGAAATATAGAGCCCCCTGGATATAAACACTAAAACACGGTAAAAACTAAAGGAACTGCGGATGCAGCAAAATCAGGAACAAAAACATAGTTGCTGGAAAAGCTCAGGAGGTCTGACAGCGTGTCCGACACTTCCACCATCTGCAATCCGACCCCATCACCAAAGGCATTTTTCCCTCCCACCCTTTCCTGTTTTCGGGAGGGTCCACTCTCTCCATGACTCCCTTGTCCGCTCCACACTCCCCTCCAGCCCCATCACACCCGGCACTTCTCCCTGCAACCGCAGGAATTGCGACACGTGCCCCGACACTTCCCCCGTCAACCCCAACTCAGGCCCCAAGAAGAATTCCACATCAAGCAGATGTTCACCTGCACATCTGCTAAAGAGGTATACTGCATCCGCTGTTCCCGTTGTGGCCTACTGTACATCGGGGAAACAAAGCGGAGGCTTGGGGATCGCTTTGCAGAACACCGACGCTCGGCTTGCACTAAACAACTGCACCTCCCAGTCGCGAACCATTTCAACTCCCCCTCCCATTCCTCAAACGACATGTCCATCCTGGGCCTCCTGCAGTGCCACAATGATGCCACCCGAAGGTTGCAGGAACAGCAACTCGTATTCCACTTGTGAACCCTGCAGCCCAATTGTATCAGTGTGGACTTCACAAGCTTCAAAATCTCCCTTCCCCCTACCGCATCCCAAAACCAGCGCAGCTCGTCCCCGCCTCCCTAACCTTTCCGTCCTCCCACCTATCCCCTCCTCCCAGCTCAAGCCCCACCCCCATCTCCTACCTACTAACCTCATCCCGCCCCCTTGACCTGTCCGTCCTCCTTGGACTGACCTATCTCCTCCCTAACTCTCCACTTACATTCACCTTTACTGGCTCCATCCCCGCCTCTTTGACCTGTCGGTCTCCTCTCCACCTATCTTCTCCTCTATCCATCTTCTATCCGCCACTCCCTCTCTCCCTATTTATTTCAGAAACATGTTCCCCTCCCCCATTTCTGAAGACGGGTCCAGGCCCGAAATGTCAGCCTTCCTGCTCCGCTGATGCTGCTAGGCCTGCTGTGTTCATCGAGCTCTGCACCTTGTTATATCAGATTCTCCAGCATCTGCAGTTCCTACTACCAATGAGGAAAATGAGACCCTGTTAGCGGTTCCAGGTCAGTACTGAAGCATTGTCAGAGGGATAGAACTGCTGGAGAGTCAGAGAGTCAATAATGAGGTAGCGCCTCTTTTTAAGCGGGTGAGAACTGAGGAAGTGCTTCACATGTATAGGGTCTGTATTGAGGTAATGCAGCAGCACCAGAGGGTCAGAACTGTTGGGTGCATTATTGTGAGAGGGTCAATCTTGAGGCAGTGTCTCATTCGAAAGGGGTCAGACATGTTGGAGTGCCAAAAGATTGCAGCACGGTGAGAATGTCAGACTGAGGGAGTGCCTCATTGTCAGATAGTCTGTACTGTCAGAGCTTCCGTACTGAAGCAGTGCCTCATTGTCAAAGGGTCCACACTGGAGGTATTGCAGCAGTTATGTGCCACAGGGGTGGGTGCTGGGACCTTTGTTATTTGTTACTTATGTGAATGATCTGGATGTGAATGTACAAGGCATGATGAGGAAGTTTGTGGATAATGCAAAATTATGAGATGTCATTGATAGCAAAGAAGGTTATCCAAATTTATAGAGGCTTCTCGATCAGATGGGCAAGTGAGCTGAGGATTGGTAAATACAATTGTATACAAATACAGGTGTGCACTTTGGAAAGTCAAACCAAGTTAGGATTTATACAGTAAATGGTAAAGTCCTGAATTTCATTCTCTGACAATGTTGCCCTCCTTCAATACTGAACTACAACAAAGTGGGACAGCCTCAGGCAGACACTCTGACAATGAGGCATTCCCTCAGGGCAATAATCTTTAATTGTAAGTTAATCTGTAATATTATTTGACCTGTTAAGTTCACAATACTTCCCGTGTCTCCTGTAGAATACGCAGTTGCTCTCCCTCTCGCTCTGGTTATGCGAAGCTGCTTTCTTCCATACGACCCTCAGAAATAACATTCGCCGTAACTGTAACCCTAGATTCAGCCCAAACGCTAACACTCATGTAAACCCTAAGTCCAACCTCAGCCCAAATCCTAACCTCAGTCCTAACCCAAACCATAACCCTCAGTCAACGCTGACCCGAACCTTACCTCTAACTCTAGCCTCAGCCCTAACACCTACCCTCAGCCCTATAACACAAGCCTCATCCCTACACTAACCATAGCCTGAGTCCTAAACCGAACCGAGCTTCAGCCCTACTCCTGACTGAAGACATAGAGCCTCCGGTACAGAAACCCGGAGACACAGAGGCCCCCGTACAGAAACCCGAAGATAGAGACCCCTTTCAATTAACTGTAAAACACGGAGCACACTATAAATAATCCCTAAAACATAGACATCCCTGTAAATGAACCGTGAAACACAAAGCCTTCTGTCAGTAACCTCCGAAGCAGAATCTCGTTTAAACAAACGCGAAAAAGAGCCTCCTGTAAATACACTCAAGCACACAGACCCCTTTAAATATAACCTAAGAAATGTGCCTCGGGAAGTAAAATGTAAAAGACAGAGAACCCAGTAAGAAACCAGAAAACACAGAGACGTCTCTAAAGAAACCCTAAAACAGAGCCCCCTGTAAATAATCCAAAACTCAGAGCACCCTGCACACGAACCCTAAACGTTAACTGTTTTTGCCTTCACAAATGCTGCCAGACCTGCTGAGATTTTTCAGTTATTTTGTTTTTGTTCCTGATTTGAAGCATCTGCATTTCCTTCGGTTTTCAATTAACGAGGCAGTCAGTTAGATCAAATGGTTATGTATCACATATTTACCAGTCGGATTCAAACACGCAGTAACCGTTCGCTCATGTGGTCACTTGCTTATCTTATAACCTTTGCCCCTGAATATCCTGTGGTCTGCCCTGTTTACTCATACTGGTTAGCACTTAACAAGGCTCCCGGAGTCTGGCTGGCGTGTGTTTCGTAATACAGAGTCAATCGCCTGAAAATATCTTTTTCTGTGGTTTTTATGTGACACTGTATCATAAACCTCTTTACTGTTGTACTGAAGGTCCTCTTTCCCAATGCACCCACAAGCGCTCCATATGACCCCTCTCGCGCCCTCATTCATTCATATCTTTACTGACCACTCATTAGCGTACTGTGTTTACTATTACCGCATTTGATTCATTCATTCATAAAACTGCATTCTTGTCATTATTTTCACTGATAAAAGGAAACGAAATTAAAATGTTCCTTACACCCCATTACTGCCTTTTCACAGTTTGAACCCTTGCTGCTAACAGTGTCCAAACTTGTGTCTACATCAGAGTCAATTTCTGAGTGTATGTTAATTTTCTAATCTATTCAGAACGATACGATTCAATCTATCGTGTCACCTGAAACTATGAAAAATTATAATATTAATAAGCCCTCAACAAACGTCTCCCAGGACTTGAATATCTTGCAGGACATCAGACAAGTTTTCTGCGTTACCACGTCTCTGTTCGATACATATTGAACAGAGTCCGCGTAACCCTTTAAGAAAGCTACTCTCAACATAGCGCTTCCGTGAAATTGAATGAAAGAATGAGTAAACCGGCAATAGTGAAATCTCAAGAGCCAGCCGCGGTAATTAGGCTTCTGAACTTTCTGTTGTCATTAAGTAACTCCCAATCCAGTCAAATCATATAGGGTTGATAATCTTTCTGGCATTCTCTAACTTTAAACGAATAAAACGACCGACGCCCATGATTGGCCTACTTCAAATACCTCAGTCCTGACCCGCTAACAATGAGGCGCTCCCTCAGTCCTGACCCGCTGACAATGAGGCGCTCCCTCATTCCTGACCCGCTGACAATGAGGCGCTCATTCTGACTCTATTACAATGTGGCTCTACCTCAACAATGACCATCAGACAACACTACACCTCCCCATTACTGACTCTTTGTCAAAGAGGCATTGCCTCAGACTATGATGTACTATCTCAATCCGAACAATTCGCCGTGCTGTACTGGG
>NW_025979365.1:1193-1570 GCF_021869965.1 Rhincodon typus | reverse complement strand
GAGGCTTAGTTTTAGGGACGATTTGCAGGGGTCACTGTTTCAGGGTTATTTACTGGGAGATCTATATTTTACACTTTATTTACAGGGGAGTCGGTTTTTTATGGTTCCTTCCTGGGGGCTTTGTCTTTTCCACTTTATTTCCTGAGGGACCTTTCTTCGGTTATATATGAAGGGGTCCCTGTGCTAAGGGTATATATACAGGGGGCTCTGTTTTTAGCATTTTTTCAAATGAGACTCTGCTTCGGAGAATATTTACAGGAGGCTGTGTGTTTCAGAGTTCATTCACAGGGATGTCTGTGTTTTAGGGTATCTGTACACGATGTTCTGTGTTTTAGGGATTATTTATAGTGGTCTTTGTTTTACAGGTTACTGAAAGG
>NW_025979365.1:0-1183 GCF_021869965.1 Rhincodon typus | reverse complement strand
TTTAGGGATTATTTATAGTGGTCTTTGTTTTACAGGTTACTGAAAGGTGTCTCTGTCTTCGGGTTAATTTACCGGGGACTGTTATTTATAGGTACGTCTATCTTTTCAAAGTTTACTTGTAAGGGGCCCTGTCTTACGGATAATTTACAGGTGGGCTGAGAGTGGAGTGTAATTGCAGGTGTTCAGTGTTTTCGGATTTATTTAGAGGGGTTCCTATGTTTTACCTTCTACTTCCTGGGTGATGTGTGTTAGAGTTCATTTAAAGGGGTCCGTGTATTTGAGGGTATAATTACAGGAGGCTTTGTTTTTAAGATTTGTTTAAATGGGGCTCTATATTTTAGGGGTTATTTACTGTGAGCTCCGCATTTTACGGGTTATTGAAAGGCATTTCTGAGGGTATATTTACAGGCGGCTCGGTGTTCGAGGGCGATTGTGCAGGGCTGAGGCGAGCATTGGAGGTGAGGTTAGGGTCAGCGCTGGGGCTGAGGGTTATGGTTTGTGTCGGGCCTGAGGCGAAGGCTCAGGGTTTGGCCTGAGGTTAGGCTCAGAGCGTTTGCAAGGGTTAGCGTTAGGGCTGAATCTCGGGTTAAGGTTTGGGTTAGGGTTATTTCTGGGGGCAGGGAGAAAGAAAGCAGCTTCGCATAACCAGAGACAGAACCAGAGGGAGAGCAACTGCGTATTCTACAGGAGACTCGGGATGTATTGTAAACTTAACAGGTCAAATAGTATTACAGATTAGTTTACAATTAAAGATTATTGTCCTGAGAGAAAGCCTCATTGTCAGACGGTCCGCTTGAGGCTGTCCCTCTATGTTGTAGTGTCAGTACTGAACGAGTGCACAATTCTCAGAGGATCACATTCAGCCGACGCCCCATTTAAAAAAAAATATGTAATTTAGTTATGTAGCACTCCCCCAGTAAGAATTTAGAATAAGGCTCAGCCTCAGTCTTGACACTATGACTGATACACTCCCAGAGTTCTAACCAACTGACACTGCTGCAATAGCTCAGTGCGGACCATTTGACAATGAGGCACTGCTTCAGTACTGAAGCTCTGACAGTACTGACTATCTGACAATGAGGGAGTGCCTCAGTCTGAAATTGTCACAGTGCTGCAGTCGTGTGGCACTCCCATAAGTCTAACCCCTTGAGAATAAGACACTACCTCAGTCATGACCGTCTCA
>NW_025979364.1:0-6111 GCF_021869965.1 Rhincodon typus | reverse complement strand
TTTTCTGATGAAGGGTCTAGGCCCGCAACGTCAGCCTTTCTGCTCCTATGATGCTGCTTCGCCTGCTGTGTTCATCCAGCTCTGCACCTTGTTGTCTCGGATTCTCCAGCATCTGCAGTTCCTACTATCTCGGCCTGAAACGTCAGCTTTCCTGCTCCTCTGATGCTGCCTGGCCTGCCGTGTTCCTCCAGCTCCACACCGCGTTGTCTGTTTTTACCTTTAATGATTTTATTAAAATTTTATATTACATCGCTAGAAATAGTGAATAGAGGTCTGACTGCACAATGGGTAGCAACCCACCTCTGAATGAGTAGCTCTGAGATTTAAGTGCCAATCGAGGTATTGATGGCCAAGGAAGCTACATTCAAAATGTGGCCAACTCATAAATCCTCCCACTACATGTCAGTGGCAGGACCTAAAAATTGAAGAGATTTCCAGTCAGCCACATGATGGAAACAGATTGGGGCATTTAACATCACAAGCCAACACATACATCTTGGTAGGGACTGAGGGAGGGTGGGGGGGTGTGCAGTTGGCTAGATTGGTGCCAACAGCATGGGGTCTGATCCCTGTCCTTAGTGGTGTGGATTTGGGACCTGTCCCTGGCCCTATCTCTGGTGGAAGTCATGGCGTTGTTGGTCAGAACTGCCTATGGGCAAAAAACTTTTAAAATAAAGCAGAGGGCTGAATTCTGCAGAGAGGCCATGAGTCCAACATCAGTACTGGATCCCAATTCATTTTGAGAACACTTCCATCAACTGCACTGCTGACCCTCTGGCAGTCCACCCATTAATGGTGGTAAGGTGTGGTGGCTGACCACCAAGACCAGTGACGCAGGAGAGATAGCATTAAGAGATACCAGGGCAAGCAGTGGCACTGTGTAACAAAGGGATGCCAGCCTTGCGTGTAATGCTGATACATTTAAGGAAATCTGCAGTCCAAATGGCAGAAGGAAAACCCCAGGTGGCCTCAGAGTTCAGTCCAGGGTAAGGCAGGCGGTTCTGTTCCCCAAAGATAGGGAGGATGTGAAAACAAGACCAATGTGACTGACCAAACAAACTGTAACTAGCTGTGGGATCATCAATGAAGCCTGGAAGGACTGCAGAAGCCCATCCATAGCAGTATTGAGTCTATTGAGGTTAATCCATCTACATATTTTCACCTTGGGCCTTGTATTTGGCAAAATGAGAGGACTGGTGCAGGGGAGTGACCACCTTGGCAGTAGCAATGACGTATGCTGTCAGAAGCATGGCTGTACCTGGGTAAGAAATGCCCATCAGTGGCTGAGGCCCTCCCATAAGGTCCCTCGAGAGCCATGTATGCAGTAAGCATTCTTGTTTCCTCATCTTGGATTATCACCAGTGACATCATTTTGTTTGCCTATGCAGTGAGACTGACTGTGTCCATCTTTCTGCTTGCTGGAGGAAACAGCCCATAACCACAAAGAGAAAGCCAAGACTAGTGGGGTGTACCACGTTGGCCTCTCCTGAGGCAAGGCAGCCTCGGAACGTGCTGGGTAGCTGCTCTATCACAGATGGGCACACAACAATTTGAACCCAACAGAAGGCAACCAAGTGCAGCATATGAAAGACATTGTATTGTCATGGGACACACTGAGATCCAAAGTAGGGATAATTGGTTTAAAGGTAAAATACTGCGGATGCTGAAAATGCGCAAAACGCAAAGTGCTGAAGAAACTCAGGTGGACCAGCAGCACCAGAGGAGAGAATCAACGGACAATGGAGGAATCCATCTGGTTCATGAGAACTGCCAATCTTTGAGGGCTGTGCATTCGGTATCATCCAGAGACACTGGCATTCCTCCTGGAGAACCAGATCCAACAGCTCCATCCAGAGAGGGTGGAGATGCACTGTGCTCACCTGTACATCAATATTTTGCCCCCCACACACTGTGTGGCAATGGAAAAGTAAAAAGTGGATGAGGGGATTTGAAGGTTAGCAGGAAGATTGGTCGGTCCACGCACACAGAACATTGACCAGGGAGCCCAGAATCAAGGGTCAAAGATTTAGGGCAGGCCATTTAGGACTGGAATGAGGAGTGGAATTCACATTCTCCCCATACATCTTCCGGTTTCCTCCCACAGCCCAAAGATGTGCAGGTTAGATGGATTGGCCATGCTAAATTGCCCATAGTGTCCAGGGATGTGCAGACTAGATAGATTAGCCATGGGAAATGCAGGATTACAGGGATAGGGTAGGGGGACGGGTCTGGATGGATGCAGTTTGGAGGGTCGGCACGGACTAGATGGTCCAAATGGCCTGCTTCCATACTGTAGGGATTCTATGACTGTTGCTTAGTGCAGAGATCGGAGGGGAGATATCCAAGATCAATGGATCACATCCAAACAGGAATGGGACAGACATCCTTGTGGAGGGTTTTGCTAATGTTATTGGGGCTAATTTAAACTAGATTGGCAGAGGGATGGGATCCTGACAAATAATTCAGAAAATTTGAGATGGAACTGGAAGTTAAAACGTGAATATGTGGACCTCTGGAAGGCAGAGGTCACACACATAGATTAGATAATAAATAAGTGAGGTTAACAAGGCTAAACAAAATATATTTTAATGCCCTCCTGCAAGGATCGGTGCTGGGTCCAATGCTTTTTGTCATTTATACAAATAATGTGGATGTGAACATAGGAGGTATGGTTAGTAAGTTTGCAAATGACACCAAAATTGGAGTTGTAATGGGTAGTGACGAACGTTACCTCAGAGTAAAACAGGACCTTGAAAAGATTGGCTGATGGGCTGAGGAGTGGCAGATGGAGTATAATTTAGATAAATGTGGGGCATTTTGGTAAGGCAAATCAGGGCAGGACTTATAGAGTTAATGGTAGGGTCCTGGGCGGGGGTGGGGTTGGGGTGGGGGTGGGGGGCGGGGAGATGTTGCCAGACAAAGAGACCTTGGGCTGCAGGTTTATAGTTCCTTCAAAATGGAGTCCCAGATAGACAGGATAGCAAAGAAGGTGTTTGGTACACTTGCCTTTATTAGTCAGTGCATTGAGTACAGGAGTTGGGATGTCATGTTGTGGCTGTACAGGACATTGGTTTTGGAGCACCACATTCGATTCTGGTCTCCGTGCTATAGGAAAGATACCTGAAAGGATTCAGAAAAAGATTTACAAGGATGTTCCTGGGGTTGGGGCTCAGAGCTATTGGGAGAGGCTGAATAGGCTGGGGTTATTTTCCCTGGAGCTGAGGCTGAGGGGTTATCTTAGAGTGGTTTATAAAATGAGGAAGGACATGGATAGGGTGAATAGTCACGGTATGGGAGTCCAAAACTAAAGGGCATAGTTTTAAGGTGTGAGGGGAAAGATTTAAAAGGGACCTAGGGGGCATGCAGAGGGTGGCGAGTGTATGGAATGAGCTGTCAGGGGCTGATAAAATTTTAAAGTCTAGAAGGCATCTGGATGGGTATACGAATAGGAAGGGTTTAGAGGGATATGGGCCAAATGCTGACAAATGGGACTAGATTAATTTGGAATATCTGGTCAGAATGGACGAGTTAGACTGAAGGGTCTGTTTCCCTGCTGTACAACTCTATGACTCTATGACTTAAAGAGTGTGAGGAATGAACAGATGAGCTGAGGGCACAGGGCTAACATGTAGGTGTGTAATGTAATAGCTATGACTGAGACCTGGCTAAAAGATGGGCGAGATTGGTAGCTCAACATTCCTGGTTATAGGGTATTCAGTCAATTAGAGGTGGGGAATAGAAGAGGATGAGGTTGGGGGTGGCATGAGGGACTGCTCACAATATCGATCAAGGAATCAATTACAGCAGGGACAGGGATGGTATTTTGGAAGAATCATCAACCAAGGCCATATTGGTAGAATTAAAAAGCACAAAAGTGGGAAACACATTGTTGGGTGTGTACATTAGGCGACAAACAGGTGAGGGAGAGCGAGGGAACCAATTATGTGATCAAATTTCAGAGAAATGTAAGAATAATAAGGTAATAATAATGGGGGTTTTAAACTACTCAAAATTGATTGGTATGCTTTTAGTGTACAAGGTAGAGAGGGAACAAAACTCTTAAATTGCATCCAGAAGAACATTTTCAGCCAGTACCTAGAAAGCTCAACATGGGAGAGGACAATTTTGGACCTAATATTTGGAAATAAGCCAAAGGTGGCAGAAGACAGTTCAGGAGGGAAACATTTTGGAGATAGTCATCATAGAGTCATAGAGTCATACAACATGGAAACAGACGCTTCAGTCCAACTTGTCCATGCTGACTAGATATTCCAAATTAATCTAGTCCCATTTGCCAGCATTTAGTCCATATCCCTCTCAACCCTTCCTATTTATAAACCCATCCAAATGCCTTTTAAGTGTTGTAATTGTACCAGCCTCTACAACTTCCTATGGCAGTTCATTCCATACATGCACCAGCCTCTGCATGAAAAAGGTGCCCCTTAGGTCTCTTTTAAGCCTTTCCTTATCACCTTAAACCTATGCCCTCTAAATTTGGACTTCCCCTACCCTGGGGACAAGACCTTGACTATTCACCCTATCAATGGCCCTCATGATTTTATAAATTTCTATAAGGTCACTCCTCCAGTTAGATTTAGGATAGCTATGGAGAAGGACAAGAATAGATCGGGAAAAATAGTTTTAAATTGGAGAAAGGCTCACTTTACTAAGGTGAGATACAACTTGACCCAAATTGAGTGATAGGAGCTACTTGCAGATAAAATTGTGTCAATGCAGTGGGAGGCATTCAGAGAGGAAATGATAAGAGTACAGGGCCAACATGCTCCTGTAAAGACAAAGGGTGGGATCCAGACCAGAGAATCCTGGGTGTCAAGGAACATGAAAGTTAAAATTAAGAAAATAAGAAAAGTCTATGGCAGATATCGAGGTCTCAATACAGCAGAGACCTGAGAGGAGTGCAAAAATTGCAGGGGGTCTCTTAGAAAGGAAATGAAGAAACAGAAAGAGTACATGAGAAAGCTAAGATGGGTAGAATAGAGTAAAACCCAAAGACAATTTTTAACGATGTGACAAGCAAGAGAATACCTGGGGATAGAAAGGGCCCAGTCGGAACCACAGAGGTAGTCTGTGCTTAGACATAAGCACAGTCTCAATGCAAACGAACAATGCAGACATCTCGGTGGGGGACAGTGAAATATTAGAAACTAATGTAGAACCAGAGACAGAGAGAGGGAGAGGGAGAGGGAGAGAGGAGGTACTCATGGGTTCAACAGCTTTAAAAGTGAGTAAATCTGCAGATCCGAATAAGTTATATCCCAACCTGTTGAGTGACACAGGGCAGGAGCTATCAGGAGCCCTGCCACTTACTTTCAAATCCGCTTTAACCACAAGTGCAGCATCAAAAGCCTGCTAACAAAAGCCCATTATTAAAAAAGGGAGGAAGGCACAGACCAGGAAATTACAGGTTTGTTAATCTAACTTCACTGGTGGGAAAGTTTAGAAAGAATTGAGGGTCAGAATATATCTGTATTTGGGGACACGTGGATTAATTAGGGTAGTCAGAATGGATTTGTTAAGGAAAGGTAGTGTTTGAGAAATATGATCAAATGTTTTCAGGAGGTAACCAGGAGTTAGAGGATGGTAATGTACTTAATGTGGTCTTCAGGGGCTTAGCAAAGCTTTTGATAAGGTCCCTCATGGCAGATTGGTTAAGAAAGTAAGAACCCATGGAATGCAAAGCAAAGTGACACATTATATCCAAAATCACTGAGAGACAGGTAGCAGATGGTGATGGTAGAGAGATGCTTCTGTGAGTGAAGTCTGTTTCCAGTGGGGGTCCACAGGGTTTGGAGCTGGGGCCCTTGTTGTTTATGGTCTACATTTAAGTCCAAATCATTAATGTACGAGGTGTGATTAAGAAGTTTGTGGGTAATACAAAAGTTGGTAGTGTGGTAAAAAGTGAAGGGGATAGTATCGGTGGATATCAATGTGCCGGTCAGCTGGGCACAGCACTAGCAAATGGAATTCAACATGGAAATATGTGAGGTAAGGCACCTGGGAAGGACAAACAGGCAAGGGATTATGCTATGAATGGTAGGTTCCTGAATAGCAGTTAAGTTCTGGAGGACAACAAGGTGCAGAGCTGGATGA
>NW_025979363.1:0-6111 GCF_021869965.1 Rhincodon typus | reverse complement strand
CAGCCCTCCGAAGATCATTTCACCCTATCCCTGTAACCCTGCATGTCTCCATGGATAACCCAGCTAGCCTGCACATCCCTGGACATTATGGGGACAATTTAGCATGGCCAATCCACCCTGACCTGCACATCAGGAAACCGGAGCGCCCAGCCCAGTGCAGAGGCGGGGAGAAGGTGCAAACTCCACACAGACACTTGCACGAAGGTAGAATCAAACCCGGGTCCCTGGTTCTGTGAGGTAGCATTGCTAACCACTGAGCCACCATGCTACCCCATTGGGGGACAGGTCTGTCGCTGTATAACACTGGGGTACAGTACCGGTGGGGACAGGTCTGTCGCTGTATAACACTGGGGTACAGTACCGGTGGGGACAGGTCTGTCGCTGTATAACACTGGGGTACAGTACCGGTGGGGACAGGTCTGTCACTGTAATGCTAATGCTGATGGAATTCAGGTTAATTAATAAGAGGACCCAATCCAAGCATTAGCCTAGGCGTCTGGATTTCGAGTCCAGTGACATTCCCGCTAGACCACATCCACTGTACAAAAGCAAATTTCTGCCTTCCATCGGGACTTCCTGCCCAGTCTGTTCCATCAGACAGTGTGACTGCTGCATCATGATTCTGTCTCCTGGTTTAACGTGTCGGTGGCTGTACTTACATAAGGCACACGGTGAGGATAAGGAGGTCCCAGTCAGGAAGATGCGAGTTACTGTGTCAAGGCAATGACCTTTCATCTCTCCAGATGCTTCCTGACCTGCTGAGCGTTTCCTGCACGTTTCTGTCATTGAATTCGACTTTGAACCCAGGTCCCACAGGTGAAAGGTCAGTGCTGATATCCCTGCACCACCCGCTTCCTGGTGTGATGGATTTATTTATTGTACCTATTGTGTAGTGGATGTGTGCTGGGTCAGCTCAGGCACACTGCCGGAAGGTGTGAAGTGTTTGTGTTGTTTTTTCTCTGTCATGTTTGCAGCCTCGTGGGAAGCCGACTGTTTGCTTGTTTATTTCTCGCCTGGCTTTCGAATCTTGTAATGTTTGGGTTCTGTTTTTTAAATAAAAGTCTCCACAGTCTTACTAGAGGCTGCTGTCTCATTGCAATAACAGGCTTGCTGCAATGACCAGCAAATCACAGGGCTCGCTTCGTGAATTAATTTTGGGTGCAGAGTCTTGCAGCACCGAAGCAGACTCTTCGGTCCAACCAATCCATGCCAATCATAATCCCAAACTAAACTAGTCCCACCTGCCTGTGCTTGGTCTGTATCCCTCCAAACATTTCTTATTCATGGACTTATCCAAATTTCTTTTATTACTTCTTTATTTTTCTAATTTGTTCCTATGACCTGTTCTGCTGGACTATTTATTTATTTACTTCTCAATTTTCTTTGTTCCCTGAGAATTTGATCTTTAAGAATCTGTACCTCGGTGTCTTTCTACCTAAGTTGGCACTGTAAATGCAGTGACTGTAAACTTTTCACTGTAGCCATTTGAGTACATGTGACAATAAAGCTAATTCACTTCCTCTGGAAGTTCATTCCACATGTGGAGCACTCTGTGTGTTTAAGAAAAAACTTGCCCCTCATGTCTTTTGTTTTAAATCGTTCTCCTCTCACCTTAAAAATATGTTCCAGGGAAGTGGTGGATGCAGGTACGGTTACAATGTTTGACATTTGGGGAAGTACATGAGTAGGAAAGGTTTGAAGGAATATGAACCACGTGCAGGCAAGTGGGACTAGCTTAGTTTGGTGTTGTGGTCAGCATGGACTGGTTGGACCGAAGGGTCTGTTTCCATGCTGGATGACTCTATGACTGACTATGCCCCCCAGTCTTGAAATCCCCCATCCCAGGGAAAAGACACCTGCCATTCACTTTATCTATATCTCTCATGATTTTATATACCTCCTGTAAGGGCCCTCAACCTTCTGCGCTCCAGTGAAAAAAGTCACAGTCTATCTAGCCTCTCCATGTAACTCAAATCCCCTATTCCCGGCAATATCCTGGTAAATCTCTTCTGAGCCCTCTCTGGCTTAATAATATCCTTGCTGTAACAGGGTGACCAGAACTAAACATAGTACTCCAGAAGAAGCTTTACCAAATTACAGTTACTACTTGTTTCTGGGGGAGTGGGCCTGTGTTGTGTTTACCTCTTCCCACCCTAATGGTGCTAAATATCAAGCAGTGGAATACATGATGTACAGTAAGACCCTGAGGAACACCCAGGATCAGTGCAACCTTGGTGTGGATTGTCCACCTGTCCTTTAAGGTTAGAGGGACAAGTGGGTAAAGTGGTTAAGAAGGCATATTCGCCAAGGCCAAGAGTTTAAGAGCAAGGAGGTTACGCACTAACTGTATAAACTTTGGTTAGGCTAAAGCTCAAGTGTTGTGTATGTATTTCTAGAACCCACATACACTGGAGAGAGTTCAGAGGAGATTTTGCCTGAGAATGGTAGCTGAGCTGAAACTTTAGTTACGAAGAAAGATCGGACAGACTGGGATTTGAACCGGGAACTCCTTCCTCAAGAGGCAGGCTACCCTACCTGCCTTTATAACAGCAAGTGCTTTCCCTTGACATAACTTCAGTTGGCATGACCCTGGCACTGAGTAGGAGGGAGCAGATTTTAACGTCGCAACCAAAATTCAGCGAATGAGTGGCAGTGATTTTAATTTGAAGTCATCTGTGGAGAGAAATTGGCGGTATTGTTTCAGGATCGCTGGTTAAGGAAGGGTCACCGGACCCGAAGCAATAACTCTGATCTCTTTCCACAGATGCTGCCAGACCTGCTGAGTTTTTCCAGCAATTTCTGTTTTTGATCCTGATTTCCAGCATCCACAGTTCCTTCGCTTTTTTATTTAACTTGATGTGTTCACCATGGTAACAACATGGTGTCTCCACAACATCCGAAGCTGCTCTGCAGCCAGTCAAAAACTTCCAACGCTGATCTGTGACGTTTTGCATTGCAGGAAATGTGGCAACCATTTTGTGCACAGGGAGCTTGCAAAACAAACAACAAGATAATGACCCAAATATCTGTGGTTTTTGTTTTGTCTCCCATGCGTTTGGTGAAAGGATTTACTTGAGGGATGCAAATAGGCCAGATGTGCGTGTTCGTGTCTGAGTGCATTTTTAAACCACAGAGAAAGCGACCAGTGCAGGAGGAGGCCATCGGGCCCATCCTGTTTGTACCAGCTGAGTCATAGAATCCCTGCAGTGTGGTAGCAGGCCATTTTGGCCCATTGAGTCCACACTGACCCACCGAAGAGCATCCCACCCCTCTACCCTATCCCTGTAACCACTCGATTGCCCATGGCTAACCCACCTAGCCTGCACATCCCTGGACACTATGGGCAATTTAACATAGCTGATCCACCCTAACCTGCACGTCTCTGGACTGTGGGAGGAAACCTGCGCAGACACAGGGAGAGCGTGCGAACTCCACACTGACAGTTGCCCGAGGGTGGGATCGAACCCGGGTCCCTGACGCTGTGAGTGAACTTGTTAGCTGTTCGGATCCACTTTCTAGCATCTGATCCATAGTTTGCCTTTGGGTATCAGTTCAAGTTCTTTTTTGATGAGAGGATAGGGAAACCATCAAAGTGGGCAGTTTATATGGTTAATAATTTGTAATCTTCTATCCCTTTCTCCATTATGATACAAAGTGAGAGGTGGGAGGATGCTCATGCGGAGTAACACCAGTTCAGTCAAATGGCCTATTTCTACAGTATGCTCTGTGCAGCTGTCCTTTGATGAGATGTCAGCTGAGATCCCAGCTTCTCCCTCCGGACTAAAGAACAAAATCCTGAGCCCTTTTGAAGGAGTATTCCCACGTCCTTGCCAACATCACCCTCGACGTTTGCCGACAAAAGACGGACTGGGCAGTGACATCTTGTACAGAATGGCCTGTGGGAATCCTCCTGTTCGCAAAATGGCTGCCCCGGTTGGCCTCCATAAGAACGGGCCTGGTGTGTGAATTAGCAGTAGGTTGCTGGAGACACTTTGAGATGTGATGCAGAAACAAGCTGCTGCTTTACTCATTGCCCCTTTCTTTTTGTGAGGAGTCTCGATGAGTCAGCAAGGCTCAAATGACTGTAAGGAAGATGTAGGCCGTACCTTGACTTGGATCTGCTCCACTCCTTGACCCAACTCCATCTATGTCCCCATCTTATCCCCGAAGTGATATGAATGGACCTTACTTAGTCATCTTTTCACATTTTTAATTTTTTTTTTTATTTATCTCTATCCCTGGTGCTTTCAGGGAGGAGTCGAGCCATGGAAAGGCTCTCAGTTACTATGGTAACTATGCAGTGTGTATATGTGAGAGAGAACAGGTGGACAAATCTGTTTCAGCATTTTTGTCCCTTTTGGTACTGACTGTTGTAACACTGAACCACGGACTACGACATTCTCTGGCTGACACATTGGAAATTTGACATCTGTTCCCTTGAAATGGGAGCCAAGTGACCCTTGCTCGGAGATAGAAGGTACAAAGGGGGAGGTGATGGCCTAGTGGTATTATCGCTGGACTGTTAATCCAGAGACCCACATAATGTTCTGAGGATCTGAGTTTAAATCCCACCACAGCAGATGGTGGAATTTGAATCCAGTAGAAAATCTGGAATTGAGTCTAATGATGACCATGAATCCATTGTCAATTGTCAGGAAAAACCCATCTGGCTCACGAATGTCCTTTTAGGGAAGGAAGATGCTGTCCTTACCTAGTCTAGCGTACATGTGGCTCCAGACCCACAGCAATGTCTTAACCACCCTCTGGGCAATTAGGGACGGACTATAAATGTGTCCTTGCCAGTGATGCCCTGATCCTGTGAATGATTGATTGGGGGGGAAAAAAAAGTTCACGATTGTGGTCCAGTGGACCTGGGTACAAACTGATTTAAAAAGAAACCAGTTCACCAGTTCTGAGGAAGGGTCACTGGACCCGAAACGTTAACTCTGATTTCTCTCCACAGATGCTGCCAGACCTGCTGAGCCTTTCCAGGAATTTCTGTTTTTGTTTCTGACTTACAGCATCCGCAGTTCTTTCAGTTTTTATCCAGTTCAGTGGTTGATGGACAGGGTTGTGCTTTGGTACTGAGAGGCCAGTCAGTCTCTGATGTGGTTTGAGGTCATGGGGGACCATATTGGTTTTTAATGGCCAGTGATGTGGTGGCCTCTCTTTTACTGAGTTCATCTGCTGGTTGCTATTCCTTGATTGGATGTTCTTGGACTTTAATTTGGAAAGTATACCTGACCTACAAACTCTCAGTCAAATCTCCTTTTCAAATCCCTCCACAGTGTTGCCAAATCCCTTTCTCTTTCTCTGTGATCTCCTCCAGCCTCGTAACCATCTGAGATCTCTAAGAATTTGGTCTCACAGGTCCCCAGTTTTTAGTCTTTCCTCCACTAGCAGCCATGCCGCTGATTGCCCAGACACTAGACTCTGGAATTCTGTCCCCCATTTGCTGTCCTGCTATTAAGACACTCCTTTGATACCTGACTCTTTCACTAAACTTTTTGGTCACCAGCCCCTCATGTCTCCTTGCCTGGCTCGCTGTCAGATTGTGTTTGATAAATCTGCTGTGCCATTTTATTTGAGTGTGGGTTATATGGATTGTGGCTAACTGAAATAAAATGCTCATTTCACTGTCTTCTGGAATATAACCTTAATAGTGGTTTTGAAATCATCGATCTCTGATTCAGAGGATTACCCTCTGAGCCAAGCTGATGTAAGGCATTGACACATACAGGGAACGTCCTAATCATCTCTTGGGGTTATAAGCTCCAGAGTTGTTTTACAAAAAAAAAATTAGTACAATATTGTAAGTGTAAAGGAAAGAACAAAAGGGGTTGTCCGATGACTCAAGTTTTTCTGAAGAAGGGTGCCTACCCGAAACGTCAGCTTTCCTGCTCCTCTGATGCTGCTTGGCCTGCTGTGTTCCTCCAGCTCTACACCTTGTTATTTCAGACTCCAGCATTGGCAGTTCCTACTATCTCTGTCCGATGACTCAAACTGGATTAATAAGAAAGTCAGGATTGGCAGGACTTGAATGTTTTTCTGTATAAATTGTACAGTCAGTGTTTATTCAGCAGGGTGAGGGTCACTCGCTGTGTAACCGTA
>NW_025979362.1:5626-6111 GCF_021869965.1 Rhincodon typus | reverse complement strand
TTTTCCAAGACCTGCAGTAATTGCACACACTGTTTCAGACATGAATAACAAGAGGATAATCATGTTGGAGACAGCATCACGGCACAGACACATTTGACCATTATTAGAACAGATATCACCGATTGTGAATAACCTCAGAGAGATGCAAGCGACAGAGAGTCGCCGTGGATTCGATGGGCTGAACGGCTTCTTTCTGCACGGGAATGACGCCATGGGTTTATGACGTAACTCTCCCTGTCTCTGTGGCTGAAGCACAGTTTACAACTTCTTTAAAATTCCCAGCTCATCTTTCTCACTGTTCTGATGCCCTGATCAGGTTTGAATCTGATCTGCAGGAACTGGAATTGTTTCACTGCCTCATATCAGTAAATGTCACTGAGAACATTGGAGTCAGTGTCCCAGCGTCAACAGAGGAGGGGAAGCTGAAGTTGTACCACACACTGCCATTTGGCACCTTTTAAATTCCCAAACCACTCAATCACTGA
>NW_025979362.1:0-5526 GCF_021869965.1 Rhincodon typus | reverse complement strand
TCAACTTTGTGAATCTTTAGAACTGGGAATCAGAGGCACATGAAGGGTGAACTGTCCAACTGAGTAGAGACAGTTAAACTACCTTCCCTTCTTTAAGTGGCCAGGACATTCATTGATCCGAGACATTAAAAGGATTCCCTCCAGGCACTGCTCAGCCTTTGCTGCTGTTATTGTGAGGACAATAAATCCTCACTCCCTGAGCAGGCCTCGAGCCCAGGCAACAGTGGTGAAACTACAGTACCTTTACCACTAGACCACCTGGGAACAAGCAGACTTGCATCATTTCTTAATAACACAGCTTCTGGCTTTTATTTCATTGGTAATCAGTTGCTCCTGCAAAATGATCGCATCATTGAGTTTTTACAGTATGGAAAGAGACCGAACATCCCAGTTTCCAGCACTTGGCCTTTTAGCCTTGTGTGCTCTCATGTTTCAAGTGTTCATTTCAATGTTATTTTCCCTGTAACATTTTAATCTCACGCATCACTACCAATGAGACTGAAGTTTGAGGTGGGAAAACTGTGTTCATGCCCCCTCGGGGAAGTGAACCTCATTTTCACTCAGAGCAGGAAACAAACAAGGACACCTTCCACCGAGAGTGCCAGAGGCTTTAGGAGAGCGCAGCCCCCAGAAAGCAGAATTTCACTCACTTGGCTCTATTGTCCCAGTGCAGACTTCAAAACTAGAACCTGTTTACAGCAACGAAAGGAAGCAGTCGGCGGCTGCCCCGGCTTTGTGTTCCTCCTGCGTTGTTCACCTCTCACTCTGCAGTTTTCCGGCTTCACCTCGCTCTTCCGGTCAAACTTCGCTCACGTCAGCTGCTTCCTGCCATTCCGAATGCTCTTCCTCAAGTCCGTGGTCGGACAAACAGGAATGTGGAATTTCAAACACATTTCTCGCCTGTGCAGGAAATGATGTTGTCATAATTTCAGCTAAGATTAAAAGGGCGCCTGTCGATCTTGGAAGCAGCGGTTGTGCAAAATTTGCCACAGGCCCCAGTGAGACTCGAACTCACGACCCCTCGTTTACAAGACCAGTGCTCTAACCACTGAGCTATGGAGCCATTCAAACAAATTTGGGAAGAGGGTCTCATGTGTTAGAAACGACAAAGTAATAGATAATTGGAGACCTTGTGTATAATGAACCAAGACGGAATAAAACCGAAACAGAGCAGAGGGGCATCACGTGCAGAAGGACGGGAGAATGCAAGGCCGAATCAGAGTATCCTGAGTCACATAAACAGATCTTTCCTGGTAGTCCAGTGATTACGATTCGGTGCCTTCACTGCCATAGCCTGTTAATGGTTAACATTTACAGCAATAAATACGAAATATTGACTGATCTTTAGAAGCAGAATTATGTCATTGACCAGTCAAAATCGATTCACTCCATGTTACAGTTCCACATCAGCAATGCCAGCAGCAACTGTCTGACGTGTAATCAGTTTATAACAAGAATAGAGGGGAGGTCAGGAAAAGTGAAGGGCAATGGTAGTTTGTGAGATTTGACTGTCGGCCGAGTGGAGCCAGGCTCAACGTGGGTGCTGAAGACCAGTCTTCACTGTTTACCCTGGTATACAGATCACATTGGATCAATCACACAAGGACTCTCCTTTGTGTGTTGTCCTTTGCACATCACAACTCGGTTCAGTGCCTCGAGGGATTCGGAAACTTTTAATTTGGCAACTAACTCAGGTCAGTGGTCCACAAACTAAGCTGTGTCGGGCCACTATTTAAACGGGCCACCACTCATTGCAACGACCCAGAACTATACAGAGAGAGGAAGAACACCAATACAAAATCTTCGTTTTGAACGGATATCCCTGCAATTTCATCCGCAGGTGCCTACTAAATAGCAACAGAAAGAGGACACATTATGCCCTAACACACTGGCTACACTGCCATACATCAAGAACATATCAGAACTGACAACTCCTATGACCACTAGGAATTACGGTAGCACACAAGCCCAAAGCCATGCTACGACAAACACTCACAAGGATTAAAGACCACATACCCACGACATGTAGAACCGACATAGTTTACAAAATACCGGACAACGACTGCCACAAACATTGTAACAGAGAGACAGGAAGGAAACTAGCCATCAGAATACATGAACATCAGTTAGCGGCAAAATGACATGACGAACTTTCCCTAATATCAGTATACTCGGATAATGAAGGCCATCAGTTTAACTGGGACAACATAACCGTAGTAGCCCAAGCCAAATATAGACACACATGGGAATTCCTGGAAGCATTGTTCTCAGTCCATAATGCAATCAGCAAACATATAGAATTGGACCCCATATACAACCCATACAGAACAGAACGGGAAATGACAGAACTCACCGCAACTGACCGGGCAGTATAAATTCAAAGTGGAGTAGAACAACAGCGCTTCATCGGAAGTCTCACTCATGATGTTACCTAGTATGGTGACGAAACGTCTGAACGAAAACAAGCCAGCTGGGCGAGCAAGTTAACAACATCAACTTTACCGTTTAATGTGTGGCTCAGTGTCAGTCTTTGTGATATTATACACACACTGTTGTACCCGCTTCTCCCGACGTACACAACGTACCCCGACAAAAGGCAGCTTTATGTGGAACACAAGCAGTTTCTCCTGACAATGGGTACCGTTGCCATGAGCTGGGATATGAAATAGACAGTGAGCTGAAGTAACCCCACACTCATGTTACTCATTTACCTTTCAATTTCAATTTTCAATTTCCAAAACCCAGCGATCCAATCACTTCAGCTGCTGGGAATCTGACAAAAACAGCGCTGGGCATACATTCCTCTTCGGAAGCATCTGTCAATTTGCAAGGGTAGAAAAGCTGTCAACTTCACTCGAGCGAGAGAGGATACAACATTTCAATCTTCCAAACCAAAGTCAGACGCCGTATCAATTACACCACTGGCTCCACACGTCTCGCTGCAGCTTTCATCCTTGTGATGTAATCAGGGATACCGGCGGATAAAGCATTCGCAAGGTGAATATCCAGCAAAATAATCGCCGTCACTGCTGCACTTCAATATTCTCCACTTTGTGAAGCGGTGAATTTCACTGGCAAACGAAACACGTTCGTCCTTGTATGCCTGCTTTACTGTCACCCGTTTCTCTGCCACCCGTTTCTCTGCTGGAACTTGCTATCGTTTTATTAACAGTCATTGCAAAGTTCTGCCTCTCCTATCTTTTTTAAAAAATTATTTCCTCACAACTTAAGAATGTCCCCTCGTCTTGAAATCTCCCATCCTAGGGAAAAGGCAACTACAATTAGTACTATCTACACGTCTCATTATTTTATGAACTTCTGACAGGTCGCCTCTCAACCTCCTAAGCACCAGAGAAAAAAGTCCAAATCTAGCCAACCTTTCTTTATAAATCAAACCTTTCATACCAGGCAACATCCTGGTAACCCTCTTCTTAACACTCGCCAGCTTAATTATATGCCTCCTGTAATTGTGCGACCGAAACTGCACACTGCATTCCAGAAGATGCCTCACCAACATTCTGTCCAACCTCAATATGACTTTCCCAACTCCTGAATTGAAACGATTGAGCAATGAAGGCAGGCGTGCCAAAAGCCTGTTTAACCTTTCTGTCCATATGTGATGTAAACTTCAGAGAATTATGTACCTGCACCCCTCGGTCCCTAAGGAGGCACCTTAACAGTGAGACAAAGTCTGTGGGCGGTTGGGGAATAGTTTCGAATTTCTTTGACTTCACGTGTAAAGAAATTTATTGTACACGTGCAGCTGAATAAGATCGGCAGTTCATTCTCCGTGAAGAACTATAAATGAAACTGAACATTTTTTCAATTAAAAAGTAAAATTAGACCCTCTCGAGTCGGAAGGAAACCGTCGCTCAGAGGCACAATTCCCGCTTTAAAATGGTGCCTTAATGATTCGACCACATTCCGATGATGTTCGGAACATTTCATACTTTCCGAACTCCACCCAAGAAATCCAGAAACAAGGCTCTGTCTCTTTACATTTTGAACCCTCCCTTCCTCTCAGCAGTTCTTTATTTTAAGCTGATAAAAATTCTGACCAAAGTTGAATGTAACATTCGCACGTTTCGCTGAGATAAATCTAATTCCTTTTCTGAATGTTTCAATGACCTGTGGAGTTTGCATCAAATTGAATGAATTGAAGCGAGTTAAACAGCTTTTTCCCGCCACTTAATTCAATTTTGAATAGCCATATGAGAAATGTTTGCGATCTGAAAAAAAAATCTTTTATTCTCTCTCCGCAAATAATTTTTCATATTTCGAACATTTCCAAGACGTTTGTCGATCGTTGAATCATTTCCAAATCCTCAGAAACTGGCAATTTCCCATAAACTTTGTTCAAAATTGACTGTTGCCACGACAACAGAACAATGAGTCGAAAGTCATGAACCTGAAAATCGCCTAATTTTGAAATTCAAGAAATAGGACGCACTGAAGATGCATCGGATCTTTACGGTCTCCCCGAACTCTCTGTGACGAACAGAATCCAAGCGAGAATGATCTTTTTGCTAAGATTACAGCAGAGAACTGAGAGGTCTCCTCCTGAAGGTTTTCCAAGACTCTGAAGATTTCTTCTTCCTGTGTGACATGTTTTATTTTGATCAAAGAAATGCTTATTCGCGGGTAGGGAGGGACAGGATTGTGAGTATTCCCAGCATTTTCCAAGTGTAAAGGCACGACTCTGTAAAAACAACAAAAGTGAAAGCCTGTGACAGACTGAGAGGCACATTTAATTCACTGACACAAGGAACAAGGCAGAAGAAATACTGATGAACCAACTTTCACTGTGAAGTTGTAGCTTCTTTAATGTTCTCGTCGTTAGGAAGGAGCTTTCTCCACTGTAGCCTTGGTTTAAAATTCAGACAGAGAATGACTCCATGTTGCTGTTGTGTAGTAGTCACAGTGGACAGGGCTTCTTAACAAAGATAAGCCAGGCCGTTGAGTGTTTGTGGGGTGGTGCTGGCAGTCAGTCTTACTTAGAATGACTTTACATTCAGTTTGGAAGAATCCAAAATGTTATCGGTGGAAAACAAATGCAGAGGGAACAGAGTGAAAGGGCCGTGATTAGCTACAAGGCGTGACAGCGTGAAACTAAGACTATAATTTTATCCAAGTCCACCCCCCAAACAATATTGGACCTATCGATTAAATAAGACCATGGACAAAATGATGGAGGAGCAGTAGGAATAAATTAGGAGCAGAAATATTCGACCCAACGAGTCTGCTGCATCTTTCAATGATAATCTTCAACTCCGTTCTGCTGCCTGACCTGGGTACCTCTTGACCATCTTACTGATTAGACGTCTGTCTAACTCAGTTTGACAATACCCAACAATTCAGCTTCAACAGCCGTCTGCAGGAAAGAATTCCACAAGTTCACTGGCCCCGAGCGAAGAAATTCCTCCTCATATCTGAATTAAATGGGTTAAACCTTATTCGGATATGATGTCCTGAACTCCTTCTCTGTCATGCTCAGGGAAAGCATTTGTCCATATTTACGCTGTCAAG
>NW_025979361.1:1459-6114 GCF_021869965.1 Rhincodon typus | reverse complement strand
GAAGAAGGGTCTAGGCCCGAAACGTCAGGCTTCCTGCTCCTCTGATGCTGCTTGGCCTGCTGTGCTCAATCAGCTCTACACCTTGTTATCTAAGTTTTAATCAAATGTCTATTTTATCAGCAATACGCAAGTTTTTTAAAAAATTCTGTCAAGAAATGCAGTGGAGAGAGTGAAGCACTGTGCTTCTGCATGTGTCATCCTATTTTCTGGAGGGCAGAAAGAACAAGCTGTATGAGTACAAAACATGTTTCAGTGCTAAGTGAAGTGAGTTCTTACCCACAAGACGTTTGGTCTGTGCTGAGAACTCCTTACTCTGTTTGGTCCATCGTTCCTTTTCACCTGCCAGCCCGCTGATCAGTGTGGAAGCAGTCTGCATCTTGTGCCGGCAACGTCCGGCATCCTCCAATAAAGCCTGACAAGAAGAAATGTTTCACAAGTTGGTCACACTATCAAGATTGAATAACATTGGCTTCAGAATACTACTAAACACCAAATAATCTCCTAAAAAACATTACACAATGAATAATCGTTGACCTTTTGGTTTGCATAAAGTAGGCAGCATATCAGAAGCACAAAGTTCAGAATTCATCTAAATAGTTCTGACAAACTGGGAACTTTGTCTTTACAAGTTTGAGATATATGTCTTCATAAGGACTGTGGTCAATCCTCCTTATGATATCATCGTACAGACACGTAAGTGAAAGCTATGGTTGTAAAGTCAAAGTCGAATGAGGTCTGAGACACTCTGAGTAGTAGACATAGAAGTCCCTAACCCAGAGTATATTCTGCACTCTGTCATTCTTTAGAGCTTCATCCAAGTATCACTGTCTCCACAGAAGTCAATAATATTTAAAATGAAATTTAAGTTTCCAGTCAACAGCTGAAAGGAAGACAGAAGATTATAACACAAGACTAAAACTATTTTTGTGTATGGCTAATGTATGCTTGAGAGAAATAAAAAGACTACGTTGTGATATGATCCCTTTATGTACTATGGATGGAATCTTATAGAGGTCTGAGCAATGTGAGCCATGGTGAGATTTGTGGTAGAATCAGACAAGCAATCCATTGAGGCTAACCTCAACATAGGGATCATTATACTTCATCCCTTATGTAATTCACAAGCAGCATTGGCAAGTTTCTCACTCGGCAGCAGCGAGTTGCCAATTAAGAGGGATTACTGCTTCTCAAATACCCTGTAATAGAACAAACTCACCTCATTGTTATTTAGCTTTCCATCATACCAAATGTGACAAACAAGCCAGACATCAAGAATTCTCCACAAGGAAACCAGAGCAAATATCTGGCAAATTCAGCTGGCTGCTTGTGTCCCTCCATGCTGGACACCAATATATTACAGCACTTTCCACGAACATTGGTCACACACACCCCACATCCACACATACTGGCTCCAATATGGGCCAGCCTTTAGGAACACCCACTGTACATCTACGATCCACATGCAGGACACTTCTGCACTTTAGTGTTGCACTGACAACTTTCATTACAATGCTGCTTAAGGGCAGTATGCATTCATGGTCTGGATCGTGCTGCATTTCCAGACTCTTCACTCGGTCTCTTAGAGCTCATACACTCTATGCCTACTTAGATGCTCGTAACATCCCTGCCATGCATTACACCTTGCTTTTGTGTGGTTTGCCTCCCCAGCCAGAGATGCCATGCTCATAGCACTGCTGTATTGCCTTGCTGTTTACTACAGGTATAAGGCAGGAAGCTCATTATGGTTGTCAGTAGATCTCAGTTAGGTTTAGGAGGAAAGTCTTCCATCGGTGGTGGGGAGTCCCAGTGCAGTAAGTCAATGGCAGCCTCCAAAGCCTTGAAAATGGTGTGTCAGCCACTTTGGGCAGTCAGAGAACAGATGTTCTCCGCACAAGGGGCGGGCAGTTGAAGTTGGGTAGCCCACCACCTGTCTTAACTTTTTTCTGCTCTATCAGGGGCTGTTTTCCTGCTCGAATGAAAGAGAGGCAGGAATTAAGGGAGATGAAAGTGGGTAACACGGTTGTTACTTTTGGTGTAGGTGGGCTGATTGCCTGAGTGAGTGAACAGGCAGCACAGAGAGCATGAGAGATAGTAGGAACTGCAGATGCTGGAGAATGATGCTGCTTGGCCTGCTGTGTTCATCCAGCCCTGCACCTTGTTAGCACAGAGAGCATGCAGGGTTTGTGGTATCTGGGGTTAATGTGGGTTGATCGAGCTGTCTCTTGTCAGCTCAGCTATCCCATAAATCAACTCACTGTTAATAGAGTCCTTCAGTTATCAAAGCTTTTAAACACTTTAGGAGTACAGAAAATTTCACTGAATTCTTAATGAAAGAAATGTTCCATTCAGCCAGGGATCAGAGAAACATTGGGCTGAATCTTAAGTTTGTTTTTCAGCTAAGTCCAAGTCATGTTGAGTTTTGTTGGGGGAGTACCCCCACAAGGCCTAGTGAGTTTTCTTGCTGTGTCTTAACACATTTGTTGAGAAGACAGAGAGAGCTCTTTGATGCAAGGCTCCAGAGTAAAAGCACATTAGAACCAGAACAATTCAGACTCAAGAATGTTAGTGATGCTTATGCTGAATTAGAGTTTATTCAAGGAAATTTGAAAGGATAATCCTGTCAGAAGTAAGTGGAAGACCCCAAGAATCTCAACTCTTATAAACATCTATGGAACAGAACCCAGGTCAATTCGTTAATCTTCCACTTTCTGATAAATATGTGGCTTGAGATCTTATGAACTTAAGTCAAATGGGTGCACAAGGAAACTTAAGAAATTTAGTTTGGATTATAAGTAACTGCGTTCATTGTAACTTTAATATTTTTAATGGAACTATTTAAGATACAGTGTAATTACGAGTATTCATGTTCTTTGATTTTTGTGGAGTAAAATTATTTTATTTTAAACAATGAACCTTACGGCTTTGTTACTTGAGTAAATACCTGGGTTTCCAGATTTTCAAAAAAAGTTACAATTCCTTACCAAGATCATAAAGCACACTTTAAAGCACAATGTAGAACATTCCCCTTTCACTTTTTGCATAGATGTATTTTATACTGACCTAGAAGCAGACATTCAATATTTCCAGTACCTCTCCACGGCGATTCATGGATCCTAGAATTTTACTAATGTTATTTTCCATTTTCCGCTAAAGAACTTTAAATCTCAGAACTATCTCTTACAGTGAAGTTATTTTTTCTACCACAGTTTCTTCTTCTAGACTCATTTTAACTCTTTTGTTATTTTCAATTCAACTGCGAGATTCCATCTGTATTCCTGAGTAGTTAACCAGTGTTTTGCTGCCTATAGTGCTCTCTTTTCCCTGGTTCCTGGGAGAGTAACTTGTCTGAGAGTTTTAGCGCTACCTTAGAAACATTTCTCATTTTGATCTCCATCTTCATGGCAATGTGAATAATACGGGCCTTGTATCCAGGTAGAAATGATGATTCTGCTCCTTGAAGCAGTTTTAATTTGGCCAATAAATGATGAGTTTAGGGTACAATTGCTTGCAACCCAGTATTGACATTAGACACTGCCAGTCTAGCCATTGCTAGCCCTTCTATCATTCAAAAACTGAGTTTATTTACTCTCAAATAGTAAACTCATTTAATCTTTTATGTCCCACTTTATATCTTTTGTAAATAAATGTGTTAGATGGCATTGGTTTGTCACAAGCTTTACTCACTGGTATAGCATCTTTTGGAGAAGCACTGAGGGGCCCCATCAAAGCTACTTACTTAGCTTTCAATAGCCAACTTTGTGCTTTTACATGCTGTGTCTAATGCCAAAAAGAATGTTAGTTTCTTTGAATTACATTTATCTCTGACACTGTCTCTTTCAATATTCTTAGAAGCATTTGTCTTTTCATTTCTGTTATCTCCCTCAGCATAATTAGTGTCCTGTTCGTTAATGACCTATTTAACATTCCAGTGTCACTATGTGGTTGCAAATAAAGGCTTGCTGCCAGTTTTGATTCTGCATGACTATTTACAAACATCAGCCAAAACAGTGTTGTCCTTATTTTAGAAATATTTGAGGTGGGGCTTGATTCTAATAAAATATTGTTTTTAAATTAACTCCTTAATAACACCTTTCTAACATTTGCAAATGCTCATCCATTTCATAGCTCAACAACACCAAAAAAGCACAATGTTTTTCCAGCAAATTTCACAAAAGTCTGATTCTGACTCTTCAAATTACTAAACCTTTTTCTGTAAGTTTCTGGAACTAACTCAAGCACATTAAGCACAGCAGCCTTAACACTGTCATAGTTTGTACATCTCCATGAGAAATAATTGAACAAATGTACAATGTTTTTCCCATCAGAACACAGTAATAATACCATAAAAATGTATTTTAGCCATTGTAACTTTATAGCAATCTTCTCAAACAAAACAAATTCATTGCTCAGAGATAGTAGGAACTGCAGATGCTGGAGAATCCGAGACAACAAGGTGCAGGGCTGGATGAACACAGCAGGCCAAGCAGTATCATAGGAGCAGAACGGCTGACGTTTCGGGCCGAGACCCTTCATCAGAAAAGGGGGTGGGGAAGGGGGTTCTGAAATAAATAGGGAGAGAGTGGGAGGCGGATAGAAGATGGATAGAGGAGAGGATAGGTGGAGAGGAAACAAACAGGTCGAAGAGGCGGGGATGG
>NW_025979361.1:0-1359 GCF_021869965.1 Rhincodon typus | reverse complement strand
TAGGTGGGGAGTTAGAGAGGGGATAGGTCAGTCCAGGGAGGATGGACAGGTCAAGGGGGCGGGATGAGGTTAGTCAGTAGGAGATGGGGGTGCGGCTTGAGGTGGGAGGAGGGGATAGGTGGGGGGAAGAACAGGTTAGGGAGGCAGGGACGAGCTGGACTGGTTTTGGGATGCGGTAGGGGGAGGGGAGATTTTGAAACTTGTGAAATCCACATTGATACCATTGGGCTGCAGGGTTCCCAAGCGGAATATGAGTTGCTGTTCCTGCAACCTTCGGGTGGCATCGTTGTGGCACTGCAGGAGGCCCAGGATGGACATGTCGTCTGAGGAATGGGAGGGGGAGTTGAAATGGTTCGCGACTGGGAGGTGCAGTTGTTTGTTGCGAACCGAGCGTAGGTGTTCTGCAAAGCGGTCCCCGAGTCTCCGCTTGGTTTCCCCGATGTAGAGGAAGCCACACCGGGTACAGCGGATGCAGTATACCACATTGGCAGATGTGCAGGTGAACATCTGCTTGATGTGGAAAGTCTTCTTGGGGCCTGGGATGGGGGTGAGGGAGGAGGTATGGGGGCAGGTGTAGCACTTCCTGCGGTTGCAGGGAAAAGTGCCGGGTGTGGTGGAGCTGGAGGGGAGTGTGGAGCGGACAAGGGAGTCACGGAGAGAGTTGTCCCTCCGGAAAGCAGATAAAGGTGGGGAGGGAAAGATGTCTTTGGTGGTGGGGTCGGATTGCAGATGGCGGAAGTGTCGGAGGATGATGCGTTGGATCCGGAGGTTGGTGGGGTGGTACGTGAGGACGAGGGGGATTCTTTTTTGGTTTTTATTGCGTGGACGGGGTGTGAGGGATGAGGTGCGGGAGATGTGGGAGACACGGTTGAGGGCGTTCTCGACCACCGAGGAGGGGAAGTTACGGTCCTTGAAAAACGAGGACAACTGAGATGTACGGGAGTGGAATGCCTCATCCTGGGAGCAGATGCGGCGGAGGCGAAGGAATTGGGAATAGGGGATAGCATTTTTGCAGGAAGGTGGGTGGGAGGAGGAGTATTCTAGGTAGCTGTGGGAGTCGGTGGGCTTGAAATGAATATCGGTTTCGAGGTGGTTGCCCGATATGGAGACAGAGAGGTCCAGGAAGGGGAGAGAGGTGTTAGAGATGGTCCAGGTAAATTTAAGGTTGGGGTGGAAGGTGTTAGTGAAGTGTATGAACTGTTCGAGCTCCTCGTGGGAGCACGAGGCGGCACCGATACAGTCATCAATGTAACGGAGGAAGAGGTGGGGTTTAGGGCCGGTGTAGGTACGGAAGAGGGATTGTTCCACGTAACCTACAAAGAGGCAGGCGTAGCTTGGGCCCATGCGGGTACCCATGGC
>NW_025979360.1:0-6114 GCF_021869965.1 Rhincodon typus | reverse complement strand
AAAAAAAAAAAATCACAGATGCTCATGTAATGAAGAATAGAAGGGTTTGAGAGAAAATCCTTGAAGCGGAAGGTGACAGTGCAATTCTGGGAACAGGCAATTGTCTGGCTGCAATTAGTTAGTGGAACCAAGCTAGGGCAATTCCACCAAGCTAGATGACAGAGGAGCAATTTTGGAGAAGCCTAGTCTGGTCACTTCGGACATTTGTCCAGAGGGTGTTGATTTTGCCAAAAAAAAAAAATCCCTAATTGCTCCTGAGCAGTCTTCTTAAGCTACTGGAGGTACACCAACAACGCTATTGGAAACAATAAATTGTCAGATTTTGAGCCCGTAACCATAAGGAATAGCTGGATAATTCCAAGTCAAAGTGGCATACAACTTGGAGGGGAAGTTGGAGAGGAAGGGTCACCGGACCCGAAACGTTAACTCTGTTTTCTCCTCCTCAGATGCTGCCAGACCTGCTGAGCTTTACCAGCAACTTTGTTTTTGAACAAATGCTACAACATTGAAATGTCATCCTTTAGTTTTGTGCTCCTGTTCTGGAGGGGGATTTGAAACTCCAGAACTCCTTGAAACTCAAGCAAATAGGCAGCAACTGAGCCACAGCTGACACTATGCAAAAGACATTACACAACAGGGGTAAGTTGCAAAACAGAAATAACTCACTCGAGGATACATGACATGAATCAGACCGAATCAACATCGCATCCGTTTGTTTCACACATAAACTCCTTTTCCAACAGTACCTGGTCAATCAATGGGATCAACATACATTTTATCAGATGTATTTATACAAATTAATGCAAGAACAAACTATTTATGATGATAAGATCCATTAATGCAGCACATTTCAAGTTTAACCCCTGAGTATCCCACATTCTCCAAAATATGCACCTGTGTTGTCTTATCTCTTAGACTTATCTGCGAATTCAGACTGGGAAGAGGAGATGGAAATTTGCTGTCTATGCTAGCTCTCACACCCTGAGGTAAAAGGTTTCAGGTCAATTTCGAGGTGGACACTTAGGTAGCACTGCACTGTTGGAAGTGCTAGTCTTCAGATTAAACCAAGCTAGTCAGGTCCCTCAGATAGGCATAAATGACCCATGCTAGTATTTGATATATTCTCCTGGTGTCTTAGTCAATATATATCTACCAGCCACCACTTAAAATTAGTTATAATCTGATTATGTATCTCATGGTGTCTTTGAGACACACAATTTTCTATGTTAGGATTTGACACATGACAGTAATAAATATACATAAAAGTATTTTACTGACTTCATCATGTTTTGGAAGTGCAATGCTGTGGCCTCACCCATTCTTCTCTGAGTGAGATCCTCCAACTCTTCAACACGACAAGATGCCTGTGCTATCCAAGGTGCCAGTGGAATGGGACTCCTGAGCCAGAGCTCGTCAGTTCTGTCTGCTTTTCTTTTTTTTTCTCTCTCTCTTTTCGTGTTCTTTTTTTTCTTTTTACCTCCTGTTCTCAGATGACATTGGCAATGTCCGAGGTGAAAGCCAGCAAGGATTCCAGCCTCAGCTTGGATTGAACTCCTGGAAGTCCTGGCCTTGAGGTGAAGCCTAGTAAGATCTAGGTTGGAAGGACTGTTATTCTGAACTCTTATTTCTCTATTTTTTATAATTTATTACTTATAATTTATAATTTATAAATTTATACTTTATTCTTTATTTTTCTAATTTTTATTCCCTAGGAATTTGTACTTAAGAATCTGTACCCAGGTACCTTGGTATCTAAGACAGTGCCATAAGTATTGACTTGTAAATTTTTCATTGTGCTCATGTGACAATAAAGCTAATTGCCTTCTAACTAATTAATTCTAGCCTCTTTTGCATTCCCAGTTCATAGAATCATAGAATCCCTACAGTGTGGAAACAGGCCCTTCAGGCCAACAAGTCCACACCGAACTTCAGAGTGTCCCACCCAGACCCGTCCCCCTGTAACCCACCTAATCGACACATCCCTCAGCACTACAGGCAATTTAGCATGGCCAATTCACCTAACCTGCACTTCTTTGGACTGTGGGAGGAAACCGGAACACCTGGAGGAAACCCACGCAGACATGGGGAGGACATGCAAACTCCACACAGACAGTTGCCCGAGAGTGGAAATGAACCCGGGTTCTGGCAATGTGAGGCAGCAGTGCTAACCACTGAACCACCATAATGCCCTATTAATTACTATTGCTCCACCTTTGCCTCAGCCATAAGCCCTAGAATTCTTGCCCTATAACTCTCTGCTTCGTTTGCCTCATTTATGATATTTCTTCAAGTGTTTGGTCATCATGTTTTTAGTCATTTAACCTAATATCATCTACATAGCTCAATGCCATACTTTGCTTTACAGTGTTGTTCTGATGCATCTTGTTTCATCATGTTAAAGAATAGTTTTATCAATGTAAATTACTCTTGGTTGTCCTGAGACTGTGACAGATAAAATGCTCAAAATATTGAATTCTGAAATTAAAGTTATGGAAAACCTGGTCACTGAGAACTTTCTGGATCTTTTCTGGATCTTTCTGGGTAAGATGGAAAAGTCAGATATGTTAATTCTGTGAAATCCCTCCATGCTATGACAGGCATGATTTTTAGACATTTTATTCATGGGGGTCATCTATTCTTTAATCTGTAGAACATCGAATATTGCTTGAATAATTGCATTTCAGTAAAGATATCACTGGATGCCCAATTCATAATTAAGTGTTTGCCTTCCATTTCTCTTGAAAGGTCAATAATTTTTTTTGCTTTAGAAGTAAAGTATAGTGTTGTGTTATTCTTTCACTGTTCTTGCTTATTTTACATTTTTATTTTTCCTTTTTTTGCATCTATTTTCCTTTATGTTTCCAGGCTGCAACTCCTTTAAAAGCCTTTGTACCTTTAAAACTGTTGTTTTAAGAATTACAGGCTGCAGACTTAGAATTGCATGCTTGAAGTTTTAGGTTTCTGGCCAAACAAGGAACTATGACATCATGTGAGTTTCCCTCTACTTTCATGTTGATTTGGAGAAAGAAAATGGTAGATTGGAGAGACCTCTGTGCTCAGGTAAGACTTGTTAATGTAGGAAACTGCTTTTTCAGAGTATTAAAGCTATATTTACTTTTAGGAGCACATTGGAGATGTGATCTTGGTTTTTCTTTTTATTATTGGAAGTGGCATAAAACGCACACTGTGTAGCCATCATCTTTGCATGTATATGTAACTTCAGCTTTTTACTTTTATGTAATGACCTCTTAAAAATGTGTGTATTTTGAAAGAACTTAAGTTTTAAACAAAAATACATTAGCTCTGTTTTCTTTCTGCTCAATGCCTATTTTCAGATCTGTATGGTTGACTCACTGAATCAGATGTTAATGGTGTTCTGAAATCTCTGTTGTCCAGTACTGTTGTCTAGTTGCTATTTAATCTGTTTTCTGGTGTCCTTTTTTGTAGATGGTCACTTCAGCTAACTATGTTATGAATTTTGTCTCCAGTAGGATTTTACCTGGTGCAGCATATATTATCCCTCCTAACTAAATAAACTAGGTATGGATTTCATGATATTGAAGAATTCAACAATGTTTAGTATAGTCTATAATTATATACTAACATTACAGTCCCAGACACATACATGGCTGTGCTAACAACAAGCTATTCAATTACAAAGAGCAACATGCTTCTTATAGCTTACCGCACTTCAATTAATCCCAGGGTAAGATGGAATGTGGTTCCTTTCTATTCGTAGGTTACAGTCCATGATACATTGATAATATCACAAGCATCTTGCTTAAAGGTATACTAACATGTTCTGTCTCTTAAGGGTCTACAGATATACTGACTGTGAGACATAACACAACTATATTATGTTTAAAGAATTATAACATCCTAAACAAGTTGAGGGCTTTTTACATTTTCTCAATTCTTATGTAATTTTGGTAATGCTACTCTGTGCAGATAAGATGGCTCTTAAAATTACTATTGTAGGTCTCATGGAGCAGTGTGTAGTGGCTCTGCCTCTCTTCAAGAATCTCACTGCAGGACCTGATAATCAAGGAAGGTGTTTTCATCACACTGACTGTTCTAAAGCGGAGGTTGACCCCTCTCTGAGAACTAAAACTGAAACACCCAAAAAGGAGAACCTCGCCGTATAATCTGTAAAAAAGAATGTGAAAAATGGTGTAACCTGCCTTTCAGCAACTTCTAATGATTAAATAAAATAAACTCCTGACATTCACTTTAAGATCAACAAGTAACAATTTATGTATCTAACTATAACAGTGAACAAATTAACTAAACTATTAACAAACTGAATAAATCCCTTCTAACTCCTAACTATTCCCGAATGAAACAAAATTCTAATGGTATACTTTTCCAATATATACAAGTCCCACTTGTATAAAAAAAAATTAGTCTCTCAAAATTACAGCCAGGTTACGCGTCTTCCAGAATGTTCTGTGCCTTCTCCATCGATTCTTCTGTCAGGAATATTAACTAGTTGTGCCATGGATACCTTTGTTATTTAGATGGTGCTTTCTCTAAGACATAGAGGACCCTGTGAGTGCTAGCGATTCTCTCTTGAGAGCTGAGGGCTGCTAGCTCTGGCGGATGGCAGTTAGCCCTGGAGCTTTGTCCCAACTGCCCCCTTGTTTTATACCCTTGATAACATAGCAACATTTATTATAATAAGATTGGTCCTATGTTGTTAAAACCATCAGATTTAAATTTAATTGTTTTTTGGTATTGAAATGCCTGTTTCAAATTGATTGGCTAAATTCAAAAGCTTGTTGTCTTGGTAAAAATTGCTGCTGGGCCCGCTAACTGTACAGCCTCTTGATACAAATATTTTAATTCAGGTGCTCTCTGTGTACTTGCAAACTTTCAAGCTGCTGCTCACAGACATCCATTTTAAATCTCTCAACACAGAAAAGGCACATGATCCTTTAAAGGTACCATGCAATGATTTGCACCCCTCACCCCTAGCATTTTACAACCACCAAATTCTAACTTCCTGCCTCCAGTCCACAAGCACTCTACCCAACTTTGCAACACTGACAAACAGGTTGTGTAGAAGCTTGCAAATCCTTCTGCTACATGCCAATGGCAAAGGGTAAGAGCATGGGGTATTCAGAAGATCAGAAGGAAGTAAGAGCAAAAGTATTCAAACATATGATGGAAAGAACTTGGAGCCTATATCATCACATTCATTGCCTCAGGCAACATCATCCACCCCAAGCGTACATTGCCATAGCAACTTTAAGGTCCCGGCGGCCAGTCTGAATGGCATTAGTGTCAAAAACATGGGGTTTGATTCACATTCCAGTCAGGTTGGATTTGAGACTTTCTTCTTTGACCTATCCCTGGTGGACATCATAGCAATGTGATCAGACCTGTCTTCAAGCAGTGAACTACAGAAATGGGAAGACAAAGTTTAGCATGTATTTTTACTGTAATTAATCTATGAAGAAAATTGTAATCTTGGAGCAGGGCATCAGCAAAGTCACAGTAAATAGGAAAGAGATTTATTCTAAATCAAAATAGTCTTTTACAGTGAGTCACTCACACCTGACTTCCCAAAGCCTGTCCGCTATCTACAAGGCACAAGTCAGGAGTGTGAGGGAATATTCTCTATTTGCCTGGATAGCTACAACTCCAACAACACTCAAGAAGTTCGATCGTATCACTATTCCTTCATCGTTACAGGGTTAAAATCTTGGAACACCTCTCCTCAAAACACGATGGGTGTTCCTACACCAAACGGACTGCAGTTGTTCAAGAAAGCAGCTCCCACCACCTTCTCAAGGTCAATTAAGAATAATCAATGAATTGCATTACAATGGATTGTTACTCAAGTAAGAGATCAATGGACTGGACAGTGGGCAGAGAAGTGGGAAATGAAATTCAACACAGGGAAATGTGAGGTGATGCATCTGTGGAGGTCGAACAAGGAAAAGGAATCCACGATTATTGGGAGAATACTCAGAGGTGTAGAGGAAGTGAGGGAGCTTGAAGTGAATGTCCACAGATTCCTGATGGGAGATGGACAAATCGAAAAGGTGGTTAAGAAGGCATTCGGAATCTTTGATAAAAAGCTGTAGAGCTGCATGAACACAGCAGGCCAGG
>NW_025979359.1:5505-6115 GCF_021869965.1 Rhincodon typus | reverse complement strand
TACCTACACTGGCCCTAAACCCCACCTCTTCCTCCGTTACATTGATGACTGTATCTGCGCCGCCTCGTGCTCCCACGAGGAGCTCGAACAGTTCATCCACTTCACCAACAACTTTCACCCCAACCTTAAGTTCACCTGGACCATCTCTAATACCTCTCTCTCCTTCCTGGACCTCTCTGTCTCCATCTCTGGCAACCACCTAGAAACCGATATCCATTTCAAGCCCACCGACTCCCACAGCTACCTAGAATACACCTCCTCCCACCCACCTTCCTGCAAAAATGCCATCCCCTATTCCCAATTCCTTCGCCTTCACCGCATCTGCTCCCAGAATGAGGCATTCCACTCCCGTACATCTCAGATGTCCTCGTTTTTCAAGGACCGCAACTTCCCCCCTTCAGTGGTCGAGAACATCCTAGACCGTGTCTCCCGCATTTCCCGCAACTCATCCCTCATACCCCCTCCACGCAATAACAATCAAAACAGAATCCCCCTCGTCCTCATGAACCACCCCACCAACCTCCGGATCCAACGCATCATCCTCCGACACTTCCGCCATCTGCAATCCGACCCCACCTCCAAAGACATTTTTCCCTCCCCACCCTTATCT
>NW_025979359.1:0-5405 GCF_021869965.1 Rhincodon typus | reverse complement strand
GACATGTCCATCCTGGGCCTCCTGCAGTGCCACAACGATGCTACCCGAAGGTTGCAGGAACAGCAACTCATATTCTGCTTGGGAACCCTGCGGCCCAATGGTATCAAAGTGGACTTCACAAGCTTCAAAATCTCCCTTCCTCCTACCGCATCCCAAAACGAATCCAGCTCGTCCCCGCCTCCCTAATCCGTTCTTCCTCCCAACTATCTCCTCCTCCCACCTCAAGCCGCCACCCCCATTTCCTACCTACTAACCTCATCCTGCCCGCTTGACCTGTCTGTCCTCCCTGGACTGACCTATCTCCTCCCTACCTCCCCTCCTACACTCACCTTTACTGGCTCCATCCCCGCCTCTTTGACCTGTCTGTCTCCTCTCCACCTATCTTCTCCTCTATCCATCTTCTATCCGCCTCCCCCTCTCTCCCTATTTAATTCAGAACCCCCTTCCCCTCCCCTATTTCTGAAGAAGAGTCTAGGCCCGAAACGTCAGCCTTCCTGCTCCTCTGATGCTGCTTGGCCTGCTGTGTTCATCCAGCTCTACACCTTGTTATCTCAGTTTTCTTTTAGGTCAATTCTTCTAGACTGTTTTCCAGACATTTGGTGTGATGATGAAACTCATGATTAAAAGTGTGACTGTATTTTTTTTAATATCTCCAGAGCCAAATGATATGTGGGTGTTCTGACCAAAAGCAAAATCATTGCCTCTTTGAGTATTAAGTTGAAATCACGTGAAATCTGAGAGAAAGTGTACTTTAGGTGTAGTGATATAGAGAGCAATACGACTTAAGTGCTCTTTCTACTGAGGTCAAACAGGAGGATTTATTTACGTTTTTATTCATTTGTTTGTGTATAGTTCTGAATAAGGGAGTTATGTAAATTGAATCTGTTTCTGCACCTCTACATTCATTCACCCTTCCTCTCCTCTTGCCAGCTGTCTGATTGAGAGTCACTGGGTCTGAAGACTGGAAAGGCGTTAAAACAAAGCACATGGAGCAGGATTTTCCAGCGTTTATTCTTGCAGTATTCTTGCACAATTTGTTCCAAGTAGTGGAGGCGGGTACAATTACAACATTTAAAACTCATCTGGAGGGTTTGAGCTATAGGGAAAGGCTGAACAGGCTGGGGCCATTTTCACTGGAGCATTGGAAGTGAGGGGTGACCTTATAAAGGTTTGTAAAGTCATGAGGGGCATGGATAGGATAAATAGACAAGGTCCTTTTCCCAGGGTTGGGGAGTACAAAACTAGAGGGCATAGGTTTAAGGTGAGAGTGGAAAGACTTGAAGGAATCTAAGGGGCAACGTTTTCACGCAGAGGGTGGTGCTTGTATGGAATGAACTTCCAGAGGAAGTGGTGGAGGCCGGGACAATTGCAACATTTAAAAGGCATCTGGATGGGTATATGAATAAGAAGGATTTAGAGGGGCATTTACCAAATACTGCCAAATGGGACTAGATTTATTTAGGATATCTGGTCAGCATGGACGAGTGCATCTCTACAACTCTATGTCTCTATGATGTAACAACATTTTAAAGGTTTCCCCTTCATTGTTCCTGCACTAACTGATATCATTATCTACATGTTCAGTGTCCTTTATATTTTTATAGTGTGTGAGTATTGCTTTCTCCCCTAATACAGCAACACAGACCCTCGAAACCCAAGAAGACAATCTATATGGATGTAGATATGGATTTGGGTCAGATATTACCTTTGTGTGGTTTTGTTCACTGTAGGATAGGGACAATATTATTAAACCCATGGACAAAGCAGAAACAACTCCAAAGATGATTCCAGGTATCAGATATGTGTTCCTAAGAAAGGTTAATGAAGTTCGCTTCATTTTCTTGGAAAAGAGAATTTGAAATGACCTAATTAAATGCTCTAAAATTAGGCAATTTTGATTCAAGCTAAGGTGCTGAAGGTTTCAAATATAGGAAAACATATAATTGACGCCTGGATTTTAGTCTGTTACATGCCCCCTGAATTGACTGTTATGGTGGGGCAAATGCAAAGAAATTATGCTGGGAAACCTAAACTGCTGCATCTCCTCCACAACATAAATATCTCTCCTCTCAACACAGCAGGGAACCCACAGGTCACTTCAATACCACTCTGCACATGTGAGTGACAGTAGCAGAGAGATGAAGCTTTGTAACTGATGCAATTAGCCTGCCTTTATGCATGACAGCAGTGGTCCCAAGCCCCACCAGGAAGAGCTTGGTTATAGGCTGGAGGCAACAAACTTGATTGGCACTTTCATGAGCAGCAAGTTGAAGAAATGAGCTTTTTTTCAAATTCATTCATGGGTTGAGGGCACCATTGACTAAGCCAGCATTTATTGCCCTGCCCTAATTGCCCAGAGGGGCAGTCAAGAATCAACCATGTTACTGTGGGTGTGGAATCACATGCAGGCCATGACAGGTAAGGATGGCAGTTTCCTTCCCTGTAGGGCATTAATGAACCAGATAAGTTTTACACGACAACTGACAATGCATTCATGGTCAACACAACAACAACAGAAACAGAAGTTGCTGGTAAAGCTCAGAAAGTCTGGCAGCATCTGTGAAGAAAAAGTCAGAGTTAACGTTTTGGGTCCGGTGACCTTTCCTCAGAACTGAGGCAGTCACTGAGGAATGTGATATGGCTGTGGAAACGAGCTTTAGCAAATACCTGGTCAAACACCAGGAGTGACAGTGAAATTAATGTCGGTGGGCAAGTAGGAAGATTGGAACGGAAATCCCGTCGGAGAGAGGAGCAGAACTTCTTCAAGGTGGGCATGCCTCGAAGAGATGTGGCAGTGAGTTAAATACTAAATAAAAATCAAAAGAACTGTGGACGCTGTAAATCAGGAACAAAAACAGAAGTTGCTGGAAAGACTCAGCTGGTCTGGCAGCATCTGTGAAGAAAAAATCAGAGTTAACGTGCTGGGTCCAGCAACCCTTCCTCAGAATGCTTTTAATGGATTCCTGGTCATCATTAGACTCTTAATTCCAGATTTTTTTATTGAACTCAAATTCCCACTGTAGCAGGATTTAAGCCCAGGTTCCCAGAACATTACCTGGGCTCTGGATTAATAGTTCAGTGATAATACCACCAGACCATTGCCTGTCCTGAGGCAGTGTCTCTCATTCTGAAGCTTTTCAACTCCCATAGAGCTAGTCTAACCTGTTTTAGATATATTATTCCACTTCTAGGTCAGTGAGTACCTCTAACAGCACTTCCTTTTCCCTTCTTTCTTTCGTTCCGTTCTGTACCAGAACTACTGAAAGTATCTGCCTTTGCTAGCAGCAGTCTCCTGTCTGCTAGCAGGGAGCCCACCTTGCATTTTGAATTTTTCTGAATGGATGACACTGAGATGCCTCATAGCTGGGCCAGGACAGTTCCACTTCTCCAATGGCAAACCTGTCCCAGCGGAAATTCAAGGCTGGAAATTCAAACTGCAGACAAATCATTATAATAAGGCTCAGGATGATCAAGTTAAAGAGTGTGATTGGAACTAGGATATGTTTCTGGATAGAGTAGAAATGAAGGCGACAGGAGTGGGTGAGAGATTGTTACAAGCAAATGGTGTTTTTATGAATTTGACAACTGATTGTTGTGCCTAAAGAAAATTATTGACGTACAATTTGTGCAAGAGACCCAAGAAAATATCTAGCTGTGCTTTGTGGTGTTCTTTTTGTTAGCTGCATAACATCTATAGCAGAGCCAGGTTCTTGCTAAAGCAGCTGTCTTGAAGTTTATTCACAACACTATTTAGATGGGTCTAATATCGCAGATTTATACACATAGACTAGTTTCTATGCTTACTGATGTTACAGTACATCACATATGCATAGCTGACTGTCTAAATGCTCTGAACTACACTGACTTCATGGCATGGGGGAAGGACAGAAGGTGATCTGAGTTCCTTTGTTTGAATACCACGGCGAGATGTAATTGTCTTAAACAAGGTATAGAATCCATAATGCAGCATCTTGTACCTTCCCTTTTAAGAATGAGAACCCTTTATCATGTGTAAAGATGAATAAAGATGTAAAGATGAATATAGATATGGTTTATCAATGCTTTAAGATAACACCTTGATGGATGTATGGCGTGACCAGATCTTTTCCTAATATAATTATTATGACTTGGTGGTGTAGCTTTACTCTGCACTGTGTTAACTGTCACAATGAATTAATGTGCATCATTTGTTGGAGATCTGTCACTGTTTTCTGGCATGATATCTTCAGTAACTGAGTTGTCATCCTGCATTGATCATATATGTAGTTTGGTTATGTCATCTATTTTTTTTAGCAGATGTGATCTTTGTTCAATACAGTAGCATCTGCCAAAGGCTGAAAACAATGCAGTCTCTTTCCACTGTCACAACTCACTGGAAATCAAGTCCCACTATTCCTAGAGTCATCACAAATCTGAAAAGATTTAGCCAAGTTGTTCAACACTCCCAATCACCTGACTGACAAACTCGCATCAAAAGAAAACACTCACTAGGTTTCTGTACTGAACAAAGAAAAAAACTGTTTATTTGAAGAAGTTTCCTCAAACCAATGGCAGTGAGGGAAAATGAATTGCTAACTTATAATTCTACAAAGTAAACTCTGTCCCTTCTTAAATTCCCCTTTCACAAACAGACAGATACATTAAGACAGAGAAGACATGGATACCAAAGGTGGATAAAAGAAATAAGCATCAGAGAAACACAGTTTGACAGCACCAGCCTGGACCATAGGATTCAATGACTTGCTATCTTTCTCTTTTAATTCCTTTATCATTCTTTGCCGTTGACTCAAGATTATTTGCACACCAATGCTCTTTTTCATTCACTGGTTGAGAATTCACTGTCCTTAAAGGTTTATTTCTCCTTCAAAAGTGCCAGTTGTGATTGGTCATCATCTGACAAGGCTCGCACTATTAGTATTGTTTGGCCATAGCCAAATTTATGAGATTGCAGTCTGATATATTTGGTATTTCATCTAATAGCTTTGTTACTTCAGTGGATCATTAGAATATGCAGATTTATGCAGAGTGGCAGGTCAATAATAGCAGGTCCATCTGCTTCAATGATGTAAAAGGTTTTGGATGTCCATCCTTGGAATTTGTATTGATATTTACGATGGTTAATGCCAATGCATTGGATGTTGAAACCCATTGGAAGCAGTTTGTTTATTTTGTGTGGACTGCACCACACTGTGCCAGTTTCCTGAAAAAAAATCATGTAAGATGCATAAAGGAATGATATCTGCATTGGTTCAGAGATAGTAGGAACTGCAGATGCTGGAGAATCTGAGGTAACAAGGTGTAGAGCTGGATGAACACAGCAGGCCAAGCAGCATCAGAGGAGCAGGAAGGCTGACGTTTTGGGCCTAGATCCTTCTTCAGAAAAAAAAGGGTTCTGAAGAAGGGTC
>NW_025979358.1:0-6115 GCF_021869965.1 Rhincodon typus | reverse complement strand
ATCAAAGTTGAGGGTGGGGCATGTGTGCTTTAAGTTTAAACTGGATAAGCTAATCCTTTCTGAAGTTTTCTGTGTGCCGTAACTGAGTGTAATTCGCAACTTAGGTCACCTGAATCTGCCCCATGTCTTGGACTCTCATTGAAAATATGAAATCTAACACTGAGTAAGTAGCTGGGAGCAAAGGATCTGGGGTTTAATGCTTCATATATAGATGTGTTGGGGACAAAATCAGGGAAGCTTTTGCTGAATTCTGACTGGACTCTCGGTCGGCCACAATTGGTCAATACAGGGTCGCAGGGATGTGAGCCTACAGACACTTACCCATGTTCCTGTTGTCCAGGATGTCAGCTACAAGATTAGTTCAGAGAAGCTAAGATTGATCTTCTCAGAACAAGAGAGCCTGAGTGGAGATTTGATGGAGGTGAGAAAGTTTATGACATTTGAATTAGTTAGACAAAGAAAAGACGTTCCTGTGAGCAGAGAGCACAATGCACACATTTATGTAAGGGCAATATGCAGGGAGGATGTGAGGATAAAAGCTAATACACACTGAGGGATATTCTCTGAATAACTACCTGGGATTTCAAAATTCATCCAAATAAATCACAAAAGGTTTCTAATCCCAAAATCGAACTGGATTATAACCAAATCTGGGCATTCTTGTCTGAGATCACAAGAGAAACTTGATAGCCTCACACAGGAAAGCATATCACTCAACCAACATTGCTGCTGATTACTGAGCAAGTCTAAATTTGTATGTAACATACTTGGTGTGAGTTTGCTCTCATATAATGCATCGTATCCAATGCAACTTAAAACCCAGTCACAACGATCCCCAAATGGCAGCCCCATCCCACAGGATGTGCGTCCAGGATGACAACACAGTCCTCAAACTCCCACGTGCTGCTATGACAGCATACCACCTGTTCTGTAATTTTAATCTAAAGTTATTTATTCAATTTATTAATTTTATTAATTTTAGTTCGATTCCTTGACTGATCAAAACTATCAATTTACTAAATTGATAACATAATAGTGAGGACAGTTTCTGAAAAGCCTGGGATAATGTTCCCCTCTTCTGTCATTGAGATCTGAGATCCCTCAGAAGCAGATAGAAATATATTTATGTATTGCAGCCAGTGAAATGAGTGCTGAGTATTATCGATCCATCAGACCTGAGCATTAGCATTCAGATGATGTGAAGTATGAACACTGTTAAGAAGGGCAGGTCAAATCCTTCTGATAATTAAAATGGAAACACAAACCACCAGTCTGTTACAGTGGGAGTAGAGGCCCCTTTCTAATAATGAAACCTGAAACACCCAGAGAATTTTGCTTCACTTCGCCTAATCTGGTAAACTGCTTTGGCGAAGGGAAGGTTAAATGAAAGAAAATTCCTGACAGTCACTTTATAAGTAACAAGCAACAATTTATTTATTTAACGCTAACAGTGAAGAAATTAACAAAACTACTAACAAAACAAACAATGTTCGCCTAACTCCTAACTATTCCCTAACTGAACAAAATCTGACTGGTATGCTGTTCCAATAAATACAAGTCTGACTTACACAACCCAAGTAGTAACAAAAACATAAATTAAAACTTAGTCTCTCAAAGCTTGCACAGACTATGTCTTCTGGAAAACTATACCTTCTCCAGCTTTCCTTCTATTGATCTCAAGTCACAAACACCTTTCTTCTGCTGATTTTGTTGTCATGGATGTTTTCTCTGCAATTTCCTCTGTGAGGGCTCTGAGCTGCAAAAATACTGTGCTAACTTTGATGGTGATTTCTTTTGACGACTATTAATTTCTTTACAATCAGATTGGTTCCAGATTGTCAAAACCATCATATTTAAATTTGATAGGTTTTTAGGATCTAAGGGTTTGGTTTAAATTGATTGGCAAAATTTGAAAAGACTTGTTGTCTTGGTAAAAATGCTGCTTGACTGTTCAATACAAAACATTTCAATTTGGGCGCTCTCTGTGCATCTGCATTTAAACTGCCGTTCAGACATCCATTTAAACTCTAAGCACCAAAAAAACACTATCTTTTAAAGGGACAATGCAATGCTTTCCCCCATTTTACAATTTTACACACACCGACTTCACAACGCATTCCCCCCTTAAGAAAGAAAACCATCATTATGAAAAGATATCTTCATTTTTTTCTCTAAATCTTAACACCATTATCACGCGATTCATAGGTCAATAATCTAAAGTTCCACATTTCACACTAATGCTGCATGTAAATACCATTGGATCATATCAGTTCTATCTTATCTACACATTTTCTTTTGAACCCGCAATAACGCATCTGCAATAACATTTCTGCGATCCCCAAAATGTACAGTCTGTAAATTCAAAGCCTGTAACATAAGACTCCAATGAAATAATCTTGTATTCTTGCCCTTAAATCTTTCCAAAAAGGTGAGAGGGTTGTGGTGTATGTACACAACAATCTCTGAAACATTGTTTCTAACATAAACATTAAAATGCTGTAAGACCAGGACCAAACTCAATAATTCTTTTTCAATTTGGACTATTTTCTCTGATGGATATTCATTTCCTTTGAAATATAACCAATTTGCCTTTCAACTCCGCCATCATCCTCCTGCAACAACACAGCTCCAAATCCTACACCACTGGTACTGATAGTGACTCTAAAGGGTTTTCAGAAATTTGGTGTGGGTAAAACTGGTGCAGTGGTTAACACAGCTTTTAAATTATCAAATGCCTCCTGGCATTGTTCTGTCCACTGACATTCCATGTTCTCCTTTAGCAAATCCGTTAGCAGAGCCACCATGCTACTAAAAATATGGCACAAACTTCCAGTAGAATCCGCTCAGTCCCAAAATTGAAGCACCTCTTTCTTTGAGGATGGTCTCGGAAATTCCTTGATGGTCTTTGTCTTCTCGTTCCTTGGGGTCATCTTTCCATGCCCAATGTTGTGTCACAAAAATGTCACTTCTGCCTTTGCAAATTCAGTTTTTTGCTAAATTTATAACCAGTTTTACCTCCCATAGTCTTACAAAGAGCTCTACCAAATGCACCATGCTATCTTTCCATGAATGGCTAACGATCACAAAGTTAGCTATATTGATGGCACAGTCAGTCAATCCTGCCACAACAATGTTCACGAGTCTTTGAAATGTGGCTGGTGCATTCTTCATACCAAAGGGGCATTACTTTAAATTGATACAGCCCATTTGGGGTTACAACCACAGAAACTGCTTTCATTCTGTCCGACAAAGGTACTTGCTAGTAACCATGCAGTAAGTCCTGATGTGATGTAAGTAGCTTGTCCAACATTTTCCACACAGTCCTCCAGCCTTGGAATTGGGTATGAGTCCAATTTAGTTACGGCATTGACCTTCCAATAATCCACGCAGAACCATTGAGTACCATCAGGCCTTGGAACCAATATGATCAGCGAACTCCACTCACTTTGACTTGGCTCGATGACATCTTCTTGGAGCATCACTTCCATTTCCTTCTGAACCTGCACGTCTTTAATGGGATTAAGCCTGTAGGAGTGTTGTTTTATCGAAACAGCAATCCCGACTTCAACCTCATGTACTCTATTATTAGTCTTCCCCATTCTATTCTTACTTATGTCCTCACATTGCTGCAACAAGCCTTTCAATTCAATTCTCTGTTCCTGAGACAAATAGCTTATTATCCTATCACATTCTTGAAGGACTTCCTAATTATTTAAGAGATAGTAGGAACTGCAGATACTGGAGAATCTGAGATAACAAGGTGTAGAGCTGGTGGAACACAGCAGACTAAGCAGCATCAGAGGAGCAGGAAGGCTGATGCTTCGGGCCTAGACCCTTCTTCAGAAAAGAATTTTTGAAGAATGAATTTCGGAAAATAAGGTCTAGGCCCGAAACGTCAGCCTTCCTGCTCCTCTGATGCTGCTTGGCCTGCTGTGTTCATTCAGCTCTATATATTGTTATCCCAATTATTTAACTTACTTTAAGGTACATCAAAACCCAAATCATCTGGATTTGATTCCTCACTCTGAGGGTCAGGGATTGATACCAATTTCTCTGGTTCCCTGTTCCTGTCATAGCAGGGTTTCAGCATATTCACATGACACATCCAATAAAGGATTTTCCCATCTGGCATCTTTATCAGATAATTCACCTGACTCAATGTCTTCTCGATCTGATAAGGACCACTAACCTTGTTTTGAAAGAATGTCCTCCCGTTGGTAACAGCACCAATACTTCATCCCCATGGGCAGACATCTGAATTTTAGATTTCTTATCTGCTTCTTGCTTCATGAGATGCTGTGCCACCTTCAAGTGTTGTCCAACTAATTCACTGACTGTTTAATCTTACTCTCACCTCAGATATATAATCCAGCTGTGAGATCTCTGTCTTTGGACCTATCAATTTTTCCTTAATTAAAAGGCTCTCTTACTTTGTGACCATAGATCAACTCAAAAGGAGTAAACTGAGTGAATTCATTTGGGGCATCTCTGATGGAAAACAATATAAACAAGACACCTTTATCCCAATTGTTTGGGTAATTCTGGCAATAAGCCCTCAGCATGGTTTTTAGGTTCTGATGCCACCTTTCCAATGCTCCCTGGGATTCATGATGGTATGCACTTGATTTAAAGTATTGGATGCCTAAACTATCCATAACCTCCTCAAAAGATTTGGCGGTAAAATTGGACCCTTGGTCTGATTGACCCTCTGTGGGCAGCCCATAACAGGTAATTGGCTTGCAATCCAGGCCAATGGAAGTGCTTTTACATTTTAACCTGAGTCTTCCTCACTCCTAAATGACCTACTACTGGTAATTTGTGTGCTACCCATAATACTACCTGTCTGTATGCTACTGGCAACACAATCAGATGCACTTCCACCCTTTACTGCTCTGCACTAACCTGCCGTGGTCTCCATTTTCGCCTGAGGATTCTAACCTGAAGATAATAACATTCAGGAACACATTCTGATTCCTTTTCTGAGCAGACTTTATTACATAGTTGTTTTATTGTCTTATGTTTTTGTTGTAACTCCATGAACATTTCAGAACGAAACACCTCTACCTGTTTAGGTTTTTCCTTCATAATTGGACTTTCCAACCTGATTTTACACAGGGGAACGTTAAATCTCTCCATTTATTCCACAGATTACCACTCTCTCTGGTCACATTTCAGAAACAGTGCAAATACTTTCATCTCTTACTATTAGAGACTGACCAGCTCCCGTAACTCTCAAATATTTTAACGTTTTAACCTTCTCCCCTGTTCTTCCTGAGTAAACCTTAACTACAGAGGTGAAGTCTTTGTAGAGATCAGGCACCATCTCACTATCCAGCCCGTGACTATGCTGTGCATTCTCCTGCAGCTTCTCGACTCCTCTTGGGATTTCCTTCACTACCTCAACTAATCCCGCTGGTTTAGCCTCTTTTACCACATCCTTTTTCTCAGTACCGTTCTGCAAACACAAGCACTGTTATTTTATGTGTGCCACCTTATTAACATCTCAGGCCTTTCATCTCCTTTTCATCCTTGGGTTTCTTTTTTCACCTGTAGTAAAGTGTTCCCAGTGTGATTTACTTTTGGTTTTCATTGAACGATTTCCCTTTTTTCCCAATTTCCATCCTTCACGGATGAAATTGCTGTCGGAAGCTAAAATTCACTGAATGCACTAATATATATTCATCCACCATCTGTGCGGCTCTCCTTGCTGTTTCAACTTTCTGTTGCTCAGTATAAGTTCTTATCATCTCTGGAATTGAGTTTTTCATCTCAAGCGGAATAATCTCTCTAAGATCCTCATCTGTCTTTTCGATCTTTAATGTTCTCACCCATCAATTGAAGTTGCTCTGTTTAATTCTTTCAAACTCGGCATAACTCTGACCTGGTTCCTCCTTTATGTTTCTGAACCGTTGTCTGTATGCTTCTGGTACTAATTTGGAGGCACTCAAAACAGTCTGTTTAACCTCTTCATAAACTCTTGACACCTCATCTGACAGCCCTACAGACATCTCACAAGCCCTGCCTACCAACTTGGTCTGAATTAAAATTACCCACACAGTCTGCACAGTCATTTTCTAAACGGAAATGAAAAAGATTTCTACATCCTTTTCATTGA
>NW_025979357.1:4043-6116 GCF_021869965.1 Rhincodon typus | reverse complement strand
CCTCTCAAACTTCTTCATAAAAGTTTCTGTCAACCTTATTTAATTTATCCAAGTTTGTCCAAGGATCTTCATAGAATTCATAGAATCCCTACAGTGTGGAAACAGGCCCTTCGGCCCAACAAGTCCACACCGACCCTCAGTGCATCCCACCCAGACCCATCCCCCTATAACCCATCCCTGAACACTACGGGCAATTTAGCATGGCCAATCCACCTAACCTGCACATCTTTGGACTGTGGGAGGAAACCGGAGCACCCGGAGGAAACCCACGCAGACAAGGGGAGAATGTGCAAACTCTACACAGACAGACACCCGAGGCTGGAATCGAACCTGGGTCCCTGGTGCTGTGAGGCAGCAGTGCTAACCACTGTGCCACCGTGCCGCCCTCTGTCCATTGATGCCCAGTGTTGGTTCCTGAAAGCTTTCCCCCATTTACTTGATAGTTTTTGCAGACCCTGTCAAAGAAAATACCTTCATTCAGTTACAGTTGTATTTACTTCCATCAAAACAACTGCAAACTTTCTATAGAAAACAATGGAGGCAATGGGTTCAGAAGTTCATCTTACCAAATAGCAAGACCAGACTGAGCTTGGAGTTGAGAAGACTGAGAAGGTAGAAACGTCTTCATCCTCAGTGTTCTTAGTGACACTGGATGTTGGAAACTCCCCTTTACAGCTGGCCCTATGATGGTGGGAGCCATCTTCTCCCCTGATATCTATTTCCTTAGCTGGCTGTTAAGTTCTTTTGCTTTCTTCTATTGTGTATTTGCAAGTGAGAGTGGGGATTTTTGCTGTTTTGCACTGTTTGCGTGATATGCCAACCATAACTAAGTAGTTGAAGATATGTGGAGGCAGTGATAGTTGTGTGTGTGATTGGCACAGTGGTAGGTGTGTGAAAGTGAGGTGGAGTATTTTAGATGTTTGGCATGAATGGTGAGTGCCAAGGACTGGTGCTGGGTTAGTGGCTCTGTGGTTAGCATTGCTGCCTCTGTGCCAGGGACCCACGTTCAATTCCAGCCTTGGGTGACTGTCTCCCCATATCTTCAAGGGTTTCTGCTGGGTGCTCTGGTTTCCTCTCACAGTCCAAGCATGAGGTGCCGGTGTTGGACTGGGCAGCTGTTGACACTTTATTCACACTGTCTAACGCTTTGGATCACCTGCAGGGACTTAATATTCAGCATGCCATTCACACCATTTGTATGATCTTTTGATCTCTCTGCCCATAAATTATGTGCTCAGTGTGCTTCTCTCTCAATTCACCTCCAAAAGCTTGTGATTTCAAATAAACCTGTTGGACTATAACCTGCTGTCATGTGACTTCTGACTTAATCCAAAAAGTTGCAGGTTAAGTGGATTGGCTATACTAAATTGTCACATCGTGTGCAGGGATGTATTGGTTAAGTGGATTAGCCATGGTAAATGCTGGGTTATGGGATAGGGTAAGGGCTGGGAAGGATGCTGTTCACAGGGGCAGTGTAGACTTGATAGGCTGAATGGTCTCTTTCCACACTAGGGATTTTATGAATCTATGTCGTCATTGTCTACAGGAATAGTGCCAGAAGACTGGAGACTAGCAAATGTTATCCCCTTGTTCAAGAAGGGGAGTAGAGACAGCCCTGGTAATTATAGACCAGTGAGCCTTACTTCGGTTGTGGGTAAAGTGTTGGAAAGGATTATAAGAGATAGGATTTATAATCATCCAGAAAGGAATAATTTGATTAGGGATAGTCAACATGGTTTTGTGAAGGGTAGGTTGTGCCTCACAAACCTTATTGAGTTCTTCGAGAAGGTGACCAAACAGGTGGATGAGGGTAAAGCGGTTGATGTGGTGTATATGGATTTCAGTAAAGCGTTTGATAAGGTTCCCCATGGTAGGCTATTGCAGAAAATACGGAGGCATGGGATTGAGGGTGATTTAGCGGTTTGGATCAGAAATTGGCTAGCTGTAAGAAGACAGAGGGTGGTGGTTGATGGGAAATGTTCATCCTGGAGTTCAGTTACTAGTGGTGTACCTCAAGGATCTGTTTTGGGGCCACTGCTGTTTGTCATTTTTATAAATGACCTGGATGAGGGC
>NW_025979357.1:0-4033 GCF_021869965.1 Rhincodon typus | reverse complement strand
TATGGATGATAATGGAATAGTTTAGGTTAGATGGGCTTCAGATTGGTTTCACAGGTCGGCGCAACATCGAGGGCCGAAGGGCCTGTACTGCGCTGTAATGTTCTATGTTCTATGTTCTAACCGTACTCATATCTCCAACAATGATAATGATAGAAACAACAATAAAAGAGCCAGAACTCCTCCATTCAGCGTTACCTTTTTAAAAAAAAAAACAAAAATAAAATCAGAAGATTGAGACACAAAGAAGCAGAAAAGATAAACGGCAGAACGGTGTTATGGATCAGACCAGACCTCCTCAAAATATTTTAAGGTGGGCTAGACCCTAACTTCTTATTTTAAAGGTAGATGTGAAGTGCCATGTTCCAGATGCAATGCGACTGGTCAAACTACTCGACATTAAATAAAACACACAAAGAACAAAGAAAATTACAGGAACAGGCCCTTCGGCCCTCCAAGCCTGCACCGATCCAGATCCTCTATCTAAACCTGTCGCCTATTTTCCAAGGATCTGTATCCCACTGCTCCCTGCCCATTAATGTATCTGTCTAGATACATCTTAAATGACGCTATCATGCCCACCTCTACCACCTCTGCCGGCAACGCGTTCCAGGTACCCACCACCCTCTGCGTAAAGAACTTTCACGCATATCTCCCTTAAACTTTTCCCCTCTCACCTTGAAATCATGACCCCTATTAATTGAGTCCCCCACTCTGGCGGGGGAAAAGCTTCTTGCTATCCACCCTGTCTATACCTGTCATGATTTTGTAGACCTCAATCAGGTCCCCCCTCAACCTCCGTCTTTCTAATGTAAATTATCCTAATCTACTCAACCTCTCTTCATAGCTAGCGCCCTCCATACCAGGCAACATCCTGGTGAACCTCCTCTGCACCCTCTCCAAAGCATCCACATCGTTTTGGTAATGTGGTGACCTGAACTGTACGCAGTATTCCAAATGTGGTCAAACCAAAGTCCTATACAACTGTAACATGACCTGCCAACTCTTGTACTCAATACCCCGACGGATGAATGAAAGCATGCCGTATGCCGCCTTCACCACTCTATCGACCTGCGATGCCACGTTCCGGGTACAATGGACCTGAACACCCAGATCTCTCTATGCATCAATTTTCCCCAGGGCTTTTCTGTTTACCGTATAGTTTGCTTTTGAATTGGATCTTCCAAAATGCATCACCTCGCATTTGCCTGGATTGAACTCCATCTGCCATTTCTCCACCCAACTCTCCAATCTATCTATATTCTGCTGCATTCTCCGACAGTCCCCTTCACTATCTGCTACTCCACCAATCTTAGTGTCATCTGCAAACTTGCTAATCAGACCATCTATGCCTTCCTCCAGATCATTTACGTATATCACAAACAACAGTGGTCCCAACACAGATCCCTGTGGAACACTACTGGTCACAGTTCTCCATTTTTGAGCAAGTCCCTTCCACTACAACTCTCTGCCTCCTGTTGCCCAGCCAGTTCTCTATCCATCTAGCTAGTACACCCTGGACCCCACGCAACTTCACTTTCTCCATCAGCCTACCATTGGGAACCTTATCAAATGCCTTACTGAAGTCCATGTATATGACATCTACAGCCCTTTCCTCATCTATCAACTTTGTCACTTCCTCAAAGAATTCTATCAAGTCGGTAAGACCTGACCTTCCCTGCACAAAACCATGCTGACTATCATGAATAAGCCCATTTTCTTCCAAATAGATCCTATCCCTCAGTATCTTCTCCAGCAGCTTCCCCACCACTGACGTCAGGCTCACCAGTCTATAATTAGCTGGATTATCCTTGCTACCCTTCTTAAAGAAGGGGACAACATCAGCAATTCTCCAGTCCTCTGGGACCTCACCCATGCTCAAGGATGCTGCAAAGATATTTGTTAAGGCCCCAGCTATTTCCTCTCTCGCTTCCCTCAGTAACCTGGGATAGATCCCATCCGGACCTAGGGACTTGTCGACCCTAATGCCTTTTAGAATACCCAACACTCCCCCACCACCCCCTCCCCCACCTTATGCTGACTTGACCTAGAGTAATCAAACATCTATCCCTAACCTCAACATCCGTCATGTCCCTCTCCTCAGTGAATACCAATGCAAAGTACTCATTAAGAATCTCACTCATTTTCTCTGACTCCTCGCATAACTTCCCTCCTTTGTCCTTGAGTGGGCCAACCCTTTCTCCAGTTACCCTCTTGCTCCTTATGTATGAATAAAAGGCTTTGGGATTTTCCTTAACCCTGTTTGCTAAAGATATTTCATGATCCCTTTTAGCCCTCTTAATTCCTCATTTCAGATTGGTCCTACTTTCCCAATATTCTTCCAAAGCTTTGTCTGTTTTCAGTCGCCTAGACCTTTATGTATGCTTCCTTTTTCCTCTTTGCTCGTCTCTCAATTTCACCTGTCATCCAAGGTTCCCTAATCTTGCCCTTTCTATCCCTCATTTTCACAGGGACATGTCTGTCCTGCACTCTAAACAACCTCTCTTTAAAAGCCTCCCACATATCAAATGTGGATTTACCCTCAAACAGCTGCTCCCAATCCACATTCCCCAGCTCCTGTCGAATTTTGCTACAGTTGGCCTTCCCCCAATTCAGCACTCTTCCTTTAGGACCACTCTCGTCTTTGTCCGTCAGTATTCAAAAACTTACGGAATTATGATCACTATTCCCAAAGTAATCCCCTACTGAAACTTCAACCACCTGGCCGGGCTCATTCCCCAACACCAGGTCCAGTATGGCCCCTTCCCGAGTTGGACTATTTACATACTGCTCTATAAAACCCTCCTGGATGCTCCTTACAACTTCTGCTCCATCTAAACCCCTAACACGAAGTGAATCCCAGTCAATGTTGGGAAAATTAAAATCTCCCATCACCACCACCCTGTTGCTCCTACATCTTTCCATAATCTGTCTACATATTTGTTCCTCCATCTCATGCTCGCTGTTGGGAGGCCTGTAGTACAGCCCCAACATTGTTACTGCACCCTTCTTGTTTCTGAGCTCTGCCCATATTGCCTCACTGCTCGAGTCCTCCATAGTGCCCTCCTTCAGCATAGCTGTGATATCCTCTTTGACCAGTAATGCAACTCCTCCACCCCTTTTACCTCCCTCTCTAACCTGCCTGAAGCATCTATATCCTGGGATATTTAGTTGCCAATCTTGCCCTTCCCTCAACCAAGTCTCAGTAATAGCAATAACATCATACTCCCAGGTACTAATCCAAGCCCTAAGTTCATCTGCCTTACCTACTACACTTCTCGCATTAAAACAAATGCACCTCAGACCACCTGTCCCTTTGCGTTCATCATCTGCTCTCTGCCTACTCTTCCCCTTAGTCACACCGACTTCATTATCTAGTTCCTTACAGGCTTTATTTACTACCTCCGTACTGTCCACTAACCACCTCATTTGGTTCCCATCCCCCTGCCACATTAGTTTAAACCCTCCCCAACAGCGTTAGCAAAATCAGCCCCTAGGACATTGGTTCCATTCCTGCCCAGGTGTAGACCATCCAATTTGTAATAGTCCCACCTCCCCCAGAACCGGTCCCAATGTCCCAAAAATCTGAACCCCTCCCTCCTGCACCATCTCTCAAGCCACTCATTTATCCTGCCTATTCTTTCTTTTCTAATCTGACCAGCATGTGGCACTGGTAGCGATCCTGAGATTACTACTTCTGAGGTCCTACTTTTTAACTTGGTTCCTAATGCCATAAATTCTGCTTGTAGGACCTCATCCTGTTTTTTACCTACATCATTGGTGCTATATGCACCACGACAGCTGGCTGTTCACCCTCCCCCTTCAGAATGTCCTGCAGTCGATCTGAGACATCCCTGACCCGTGCACCTGGGAGGCAACATACCATTTGGGAGACAACAAGGTGCAGGGCTGGATGAACACAGCAAGCCAAGCAGCATCATGGGAGCAGAGAGGCTGACGTTTCGGGCCTAAGGGTCTAGGCCCGAAATGTCAGCCTCTCTGCTCCTATGATGCTGCTTGGCCTGCGTGTTCATCC
>NW_025979356.1:0-6116 GCF_021869965.1 Rhincodon typus | reverse complement strand
TCACCAAATGACTTCATTTTTGATGTTGGTTGGATTAAAATGGTTATTCCAGCGAGTTCAGCATTTTAGAAGTCAACAATCTCAACTTCACCAAATGACTTAATTTTTGATGCTGGTTTGACTAACATGCTTATTTCAGCGAGATAAGCATAGCAGAAGACCAAAATCTCAACTTCAACAAGACATTCAACTTCTGATACTGGTTTGACTAACATGCTTATTTCAGTGAGATAAGCACTTCAGAAGACCAAAATCTGAACTTCACCAAATGACGCAAATTTTGATGTTGGATTGACTAACATGCTTATTTGAGTCAGGTAAGCTCTTCAGAAGGCTAAAATCTCAACTTCACCAAATGACACAACTTTTGATGCTGGTTGGTTTAAAATGCTTATTTCAGCGAGTTAAGTTCTTCAGAACAACAACACCTGAACTTCACCAAATTAATCTAGTTTTGATGATGGTTTGACTAATATGCTTATTTGAGTGAGAGAAGCATTTCAGAAGTCGAAAATCTCAACTTCACCAAATGACTCAACGTTTGATATTGTTTTGACGAACGTGTTTGTTTCAGCGAGATAAGCATATCAGAAGACTAAAATTTCAACTTTACCAAAGGACATAACTTTTGATGCTGGTTTGACTTAAATGCTTATTTCAGTGAGTTAAGCACTCGAGAACAAAAACTTGATTTTAACCAAATGACTCAATTTTTCATGTTATTTAAACGAACATGCTCATTTGAGTGAGACAAGGACTTCAGAAGTCAAAAATTTCAACTTCACCAAATGACTAAACTTTTGATGTTGTTTCGAATAAGATGCATATTTGAATGAGATAAGCACTTCACAAGACCAAATTAAGAACTTCACCAAATGACATAAAGTTTTATGCTGGTCGGATAAAAATTCTTATTTAATTAGATAAGCACTTCAGAAGACAAAAATCTGAACTTCACCAAATGATTCAATTTTTGATATTAGTTTGACTAACATGCTCATTTCAGCGAGATAAGCATAGCCGAAGACCAAAATCGCAACTTCAATAAGACACTCAACTTTTTAATGCTGTTTTGACAATATGCTTACTTCAGTGAGATAAGCACTTCAGAAGACCAAAATCTGAACTTCACTAAATGACTCAAATTTTGATGTTGGATTGTTTAACAGGCTTCCTCCAGTGAAATAAGCACTTCAGGAGTGAATAATCTTGACTTCACCAAATGACTCAACTTTTGATGTTGTTTTGAGTAATATGCATATTTGATAGAGATAAGCACTTAGAAGTCCCATTTTAAGAACTTCACCAAATGACAAAATTTTTGATGCTGGTAGGATTAAAATTCGTATTTCAATGAGATAAGCACTTCAGAACACAAAAATCTGAACTTCACAAAATGACTCAATTTTTGATATTGGTTTGACTAACATGCTCATTTCAGCGAGTTAAGCACTTCAGAAGATCAAAATCTCAACTTCACCAAATGACACAACTTTTGTCATTGTTCTGACTAACGTGCTTATTTCAGCGAGATAAGCATAGCAGAAGCCCAAAATCTCAACTTCAAGAAGACACTCAACTTTTGATGCTGTTTTGAGGAACATGCTTATTTCACTCATATAAGTACATGAGAATATCAATATCTCAACCTCACCAAATGAGTTAGTTTTTGATGTTGGTTTGAATGAAAAGCTTATTACATTGAGATAAGCCCCTTCGGAACCAAAAATCTCAACTTCACCAAATGACTTCATTTTTGATGTTGGTTGGATTAAAATGCTTTTTCCAGCGAGTACAGCATTTTAGAAGTCAACAATCTCAACTTCACAAAATGACTTAATTTTTGATGCTGGCTTGACTAACATGCTTATTTCAGTGAGATAAGCATATCAGAAGACCAAAATCTCAACTTCAAAAAGACACTCAACTTTTGATGCTGTTTTGACTAACATGCTTATTTCAGTGGAAAAATGACTTCGTTACACCAAAATCTGAACTTCACTAAATGACTCAAATTTTGATGTTGGATTGACTAACAAGCTTCCTCCAGTGAAATAAACACTTCAGAAGTGAAGAATCTCGACTTCCCCAATTGACTCATCCTTTGATGTTGTTTTGATTAACATGAATATTTGAGTGAGATAAGCAGATCAGAATACCAAAATCTGAACTTCACCAAATGACTTAATTTTTTATGCTGTTTTGTCTAAAATGTTTATTTCACTCAGATAAGCACTAGAGAAGAACAAAATCTGAACTTCAACAAATAACTCAAATTTTGATGTTGGTTCGACTAACATGCTTATTTGAGTGAGTTAAGAACTTCATAAGTCAAAAATCTCAACTTCACCAAATGACTTAATTTTTAATGCTGTTTTGACTAACATGTTGATTTCAGCGAGATAAGTATAGCAGAAAATCAAAATCTCAACTTCAGCAAGACACTCAACTTTTGATGCTGTTTTGACTAACATGCTCATTTCAGTGGGGAAAGCATTTCATAAGTCAAAAATCTCAACTTCACCAAATGACCTAACTTTTGATGCTGGTTTGACTAACATGCTTATTTCAGTGAGATAAGCATAACAGACGACCAAAATCTAAACTTCAACAAGACACTCAACATTTGATGCTGTTTTGACGGACATGTTTATTTCAGTGAGATAAACACTTCAGAAGACCAAAATCTGAACTTCACTAAATGACTCAAAATTTGATGTTGGATTGACTAATAGGCTTCCAACCGGGAAATAAGCACTTCAGAAGTGAAGAATCTCGACTTCACCAAATGACTCAACTTTTGATGTTGTTCTGAGTAACATGCATATTTGAGTGAGATAAGCACTTCAGAAGACCAAAATCTGAACTTCACCAAATGACTTAATTTTTTATGCTGTTTTATGTAAAATGCTTATTTCACTCAGATAAGCACGTGAGAAGACCAAAATCTGAACTTCAACAAATGACTCAAGTTTTGATGTTGCTCAGACTAAAATGCTTCCTTGAGTGATATAAGGACTTCAGAAGTCAAAAATTACATCTTCACCAAATGACTTAATTTTTCATGCTGTTTTGACTAACATGCTTATTTCAGCGAGATCAGCATAGCAGAAGACCAAAATCTCAACTTCAACAAGACACTCAACTTTTGATGCTGTTTTGACTAACGTGCTTATTTCAGTGGGGAAAGCACTTCATAAGTCAAAAATCTAAACTTCACCAAATGACCTAACTTTTGATGCTGGTTTGACTAACATGCTTATTTCAGTGAGATAAGCACCTCAGAAGCAAAAAATCTGAACTTCACCAACTGACTTGATGTTTTATTCTGGTTGGACCAAAATGCTTATTTCAGGGAGTTTGACTGATCAGAAGAGCAATATCTCAACTCCACCAAATTAGTTAGTTTTTCATGTTGGTTTGAATGGCATGCTTATTTCATTGAGATAATCACTTCAGAATATCAAAATCTCAACTTCACATTTTGATGTTGTTTTGCCTAACGTGCTTATTTTAGCGAGATTAGTATATCAGAAGACTGAAATGTCAACTTCGCCAACTGACCTAACTTTTGATGCTGGTTTGACTAACATGCTTACTTCAGTGAGATAAGCACTTGAGAAAACCAAAATCTGAACTTTACCAAATGACTCAAGTTTTGATGTTGGTTTGACTAACATGCTTAATTGAGTGAGATAAGCACTTCATAAGTCAAAAATCTCAACTTCACCAAATAACTCAACTTTAGATGTTGTTTTGACTGACGTGCTCATTTCAGTGAGATAAGCACCTCAGAGGCCAAAAAGCTGAACTTCACGAAATGACTTGATTTTTGATTCTGGTGAGACTAAAATATTTATTTCAGGGAGTTGCGCACTTCAGAAGACTAAAATCTGAACTTCACCAAATGAGACATCTTTTAATGTTGTTTTGCACAATGTGCTTATTTCAGCGAGAGAAGCATATCAGAAGACCAAAACCTCAACTTCAGCAAATGACTCAACCTTTGATGCTGATTTGACGAACATGCTTATTTCAGTGAGTTAACCACTTCAGAAGTCAAAAATCTCAGCTTCACCAAATGACTCAACTTTTGATGTTGTTTTGACGAACATGCTTAATTCAGCAAGTTAAGGACTTCAGAAGGCAAAAACCTCAACTTCACCAAATCACTTAATTTATGATGCTGGTTAAATTAAAATGCTTATTTCAGCGAGTAAAGCGCTTCAGAAGTCTAAAATCTCAACGTCATCAAATGATTTAATTTTTGATGCTGTTTTGACTAACATACATATTTCAGTGAGATATGCACATCAGAATATCAATGTCTCAACTTCACCCAATGACTTCATTTTTGATGCTGCTTGGATTAAAATGCTTATTTCAGCGAGTTCAGCATTTTAGAAATCTAAACTCTCTACTTCACCAAATGACTTAATTTTTGATGCTGGTTTGGCTAACATGCTTATTTCAGCGAGTAAAGCACCTCAGAAGTAAATAATCTCATTGTCACCAAATGACTCAATTTCTGAGTTGTTTTGACTAACGGTCTTTTTAAGCAAAGTAAGCACATCAGAAGACCGAAATCTCAACATCACCAGATGAATGCATTTTTGATGCTGGTTTGACTAACATGTTTATTTCAGTGATATAAGTTCCTCGAAGTCAAAAACCTTAACTTCACCAAATGACTTCAATGTTGATGCTGTTTTGACTAACATGCTTATTTCACTCACATAAGCACTTCAGAAGACCAAAATCTGAACTTCACCAAATGACTCAAGTTTTGATGTTGGTTAGACTAAAATGCTTATTTCAGCGAGGGAAGCAGTTCAGAAGACCAAAATCTGAGCTTCACCAAATGACTCAAGTTTTGATGTTGGATTGACTAACAGGCTTCCTCCACTGAGATAAGTGCTTCAGAAGTGAAAAATCTCGACTTCACCGAATGACTCAACTTATGATGTTGCTTTGATTAACACGCATATTTGAGTGAGATAAGAACTTCACAAGGCAAAAAACTCAAGTTCACCAAATGACTTAATTTTTCATGCAGGTTGGATTAAAATGCTTACTTCACCGAGTTAAGCACTTCAGAAGACAAAATTCTGAACTTCACCAAACAAATCGTTTTTTGATGCTGGTTTGGCTAATATGCTTACTTCAGTGACATAAGCACTTCAGAATTCAAAAAATCTCAACATCACCAAATGACTCAGCGTTTGATGTTGTTTTGGCTAACGTGCTTATTTCAGTGAGATAAGCATATCAGAAGACTAAAATCTCACCTTCACCAAATGACCGAACATTAGATACTGGTTTGTTTACAATTCTTATTTCAGTGGGATAAGCATTTCAGAAGTCAAAAATCTCAACTTCACCAAATGACTCAACTTTTGATGGTGTTATGACAAACATGCTTATTTCAGCGAGTTAAGGACGTCAGAACGCAAAAATCTCAACTTCACCAAATGACTTAATTTATGATGCTGGTTAAATTAAAATGATTATTTCAGCGAGTTAAGCATATCCGAAGACTAAAATCTCAAACTGACCAAAGGACCTAACGTTTGATGCTGATTTGACTAAAATGCTTACTTCAGTGAGATAAGCACTTCAGAAGACCTAAATCTGAACTTCACCAAATGACTTAATTTTTTGTTCTGTTTTGACTGATATGCTTATTTCACTCAGATAGGCACTGCAGAAGACCAAAATCTCAACTTCACCAAATGACTCAAGTTTTGATGTTGGTTAGACAAACATGCTTATTTGAGTCAGATAAGAACTTCAGAACGCAAATATCTCAACTTCACCAAATGACTTAGTTATTCATGTTGTTTTAACTAACATGCTTATTTCAGTGAGATGAGCACTTCATGGAACCAAAATCTGAACTTCACCAAATGACTCAAGTTTTGATGTTGGTTGGACTAAAATTATTTTTTCAGTGAGATAAGCACCTTAGAAATCAAAAATCTCAACTTCACCATCTGACTTAATTTTTGATGGTGTTTTGACTAACATGCTCATTTAACTCAGATGAGTACTTCAGAATACCAATGCCTCACTTCACCAAAAATGTTAGTTTTTGATGTTCGTTTGAATGACATGCT
>NW_025979355.1:0-6116 GCF_021869965.1 Rhincodon typus | reverse complement strand
GCAATACCACAGTGCAGACCATTTGACAATGAGGCACTGCTTCAGTACTGAAGCTCTGACAGTACTGACCATCTGACAGTGAGGGAGTGCCTCAGTCTGACATTGTCACATTGCTGCAATCGTGTGACACTCCCACAAGTCTAACCCTTTGAGAATAAGACACTACCTCAGTCATGACCCTCTCACAATAATGCACCCCAACAGTTCTGACCCTTTGGTACTGCTGCATTACCTCATTAGAGACCCTATAAATGTGAGGCGCTCCTCAGTTCTGACCCTCTTACAATGAGGCGTTACCCCAGTATTGACTCTCTGATTATAATGCTCTCCAGCAGTTCTGTTCCTCTGACAGTGCTTCAATACTTGCCTGGACCAGGCAAATTCCTCATTGTTAGCGGATCAGTTCTTTGGCAGTGCCTCCTGGTACTGGGATCATATGAACCTGTAATACTATTTGACCTGTTAAGTTTACAATACATCCTGAGTCTCCCGTAGAATGCGCAGTTGCTCTCCCTCCGGCTCTGGGTATGCGAAGCTGCTTTCTTTCTCCCTACTCTCAGAAATATCCCTAACCTTAACCCTAGATTCAGCCCTAACGCTAACCTCATCCTACACTAACCATAGCCTCAGGCGCAAACGGAACCCAGCTTCTGGCCCTCAAACACGGAGCCGCCTGCACAGAGGCCCTCAAACACAGAGACCCCTTTAAATAACCCGTAAAACGCGGACTTCACTGGAAATAACCCCTAAAACTCAGAGTCCTATTTAAACAAACTTCAACAACAGAGCCCACTGTAATTATACGCTCAAATACACAGACCCCTTCAAATGAACTCTCGCACACATTGCCCAGAAAGGATAAGGTAAAACACAGGGCTCCTTCTGAATAAGTCCGGAAACACTGAGCACCTTTAATTACACCCCAACACTTCTCCCACCAGTAAATTATCCGTAAGACAGGGCCCCTTACAAATAACCCTAAAAAGACAAAGCTACCTGCAAATAAACAGCCTCCTGCAAACAAACCCTAAAACAGAGACCCCGTTCAATAACCTGTAAAACACGAAACTCATTATAAATAATCCCAAAAACGCACAGCATCGTGTATGTACACCCAAAAACACAGACATCCCTGTAAATGAACCCTGAAACACAATGCCTCCTGGAAATAATCTCCGACGCAGAGCCTCATTTAAACAAACGTTAAAAAAATAGGCCCCTGTAAATACACTGTCAAGCACAGAGACCCTTTAAATAAACCCGAGGAAAGGTCCCTCATGAAGTAAAATGTAAACCACAGAGCACCCGCCACATAACCCCCTGTAAATAAACCCGAAAACACAGAGCTTCATTGACAGGGATGTCTGTGTTTTAGGGTTTATGTACAATGAAGCCTGAAACACAAAGATTTCTGTAAACCATCTCCGACGCAGAACCTCACTTAAACAAACGATAAAAACAGAGCTACCTGTAGCTACACTCTCAAGCAAGACCACTTTACATATAACCTAAGAAAGGTTCCTCAGGAATTAAAATGTAAAACAGAGCCCCCAGTAAGAAACAATAAAAGACAGAGCCCAATGTAAATTGCATGTCAAATATAGAGCTCTTTGTAAATAAACCCTGAAGCACAGTGCAACCTGCAAATCCACCCTATAACTGTGCCTCCAGTAAATAAACCCTCAGAGACGCCTATAAATAAGCCCTCAGACAGAGATCCCTTTCAATAACCAGTAAAACAAGGAGCTTAATTCAAATAATCACTAAAACAGAAACCCCTGTAATTATACCCTCAAATACACAAACGCCTTTAAATGACCTCTGAAACAGATGCCCTAGGAAGTAGAATGTAAAACACAGGGCTCCCTCCAAATAAATTCGAAAACACAGAACACCTGTCAACACACTCCAACATCGAGCCGACCTGTAAATTATCCGCAAAAACAAGTCCCCTTACAAACAAACCCGAAAAGACAGAGCTAACTATAAGTAAAGACCCCCTGTAAATAAACACGAAAACACATAGTAAAAACCGGAAGAACTGCGGATGCTGCAAATCAGGAAAAAATACAAAGTTGCTGGAAAAGCTCAGCAAGTCTGGCAGCATCTGTGAGGGAAGAAACAGAGTTAACGTTTCGGGTCAGGTGATCCTTCCTCAGAACCTCTGGCTCGCGCGTCTTTTGTAGTGCAGGGTCAATCGCCTTAAAATATCCTTTTCTGTGGTTTTTGTGAGGCACGATAACATTATAACATAAAAACATAAGAACTAAGAGCAGGAGTCGCCATCTGGTCCCTCGAGCCTGCCCCGCTCTACAATAAGATCATGGCTGATCTTTTTGAGACTCAGTTCCACATAACCGCCCGCTCACCATAAACCTTAATTCCTTCACTGTTCATAAATTTATCTAGCCTTACCTGAAAAACATTCAGCGAGGTAGCTTCAACCGCTTCACTGGGCAGGGAATTCCACAGATTCACAACCCTTTGGGTGAAGAAGTTCCTCCTGTCCTCAGTCCTACATCTCCTTCCTTTTATTTTGAGGCTATGCCCCCTCGTCCTAGTTTCACCTGCTCGTGGAAACAGTCTCCCTGCCTCCACCTTATCTATTCCCTTCATAATCTTGCATGTTTCTATAAGATCTCCCCTCATTCTTCTGAATTCCAATGAGTATAATCCCACTCTCCTCAGTCTGTCTTCATATTCCAACCCTCTCAAATCCAGAATCAATCGAGTGAATCTCTTCCTCACCCCGTCCTGTGCTCGTATATCCCTTCTCAAGTAAGGAGACCAAAATTGCACACAGTACTCTAGGTGCGGCCTCACCAGGACCGGAAACAGCTGCAGCATTACCTCCCTGTTTATAAACTCCATCCCTCGAGCAATGACAGACAAAATTCTATTTGCCTTTTTAATTACCTGCTGCACCTGCAATATTACTTTTAGCGATTCATGCACAAGGACACCCAAGTCCCTCTGCACAGCAGCATGCAGCAATTTTTTATCATTTAAACCATAGTCCATTTTGTTGTTATTCCTACCAAAATGGATGACCTCACATTTATCGACATTGTACTCCATCTGCCAGACCTTTGCCCGCTCAGTTAAACTATATATCCCTCTGCAGTCTTTCAGTGTCTTCTGCACACTTTGCTGTGGCGCTCATCTCAGTGTCATCTGCAAATTTTGACACATCACACTGAGTCGCCAACTTCAAATCATCTGTGTAAATTGTAAACAGTTGCAGTCCCAACACCGATCCCTGAGGCACATCACTCGCCACTGACCGCCAACCAGAAGAACACACATTTACCCCTACTCTTTATTTTCTACTCGTCAATCATCCTCTGTCCATGCCAATAGATTACCTGTAAAATCGTGCAACTTTATTTATCTAGCATCCTTTGGTGTGGCACCTTGTCAAATGTCTTCTGGAAATCCAGATACACGACATCCACAGGTTCCCCATTGTCCACCATGCAAGTAATGTCCTCAAAGAATTCCACCAAGTTAGTTAAACATGACCTACCCTTCATGAACCCATGCTGGGTGTTCCCAATGGGACAATTTATATCCAGCTGCCTTGCGATTATCTTCCTTAATGATGGATTCAAGCATTTTCCCCACAACCGAAGTTAAGCTGACTGGCCTGCAGTTACCTGCTTTTTGTCTACTTCCTTTTTTAAACAGTGGCGTCACATTGGCTGTTTTCCAATCTGCGGGAACCACCCCAGAGTCCAGTGAATTTTGGTAAATAATTACTGGTGCAAACCTCTTTACTGTTGTACTAAAGGTCCTCTTTAGCAATGCACCCACAAGCGCTCCAATTACCACTCTCGCGCTCTCATTCATTCATAACTTTACTGACCACTTACCAGCGTACTATGTTTACTATTACCGCATTTCATTCATTCATAAAACTGCGATCTTGTCATACTTTTCACGATGAAAGGGAGACTAAATTAAAATGTTCCTGCCACCCCATTTACTGCCTTTTCACAGTTTTAATCTTCACGGCCATATTTTGCTCACAGTTGCCAAACCTGTGTCTACATCAGAGTCTATCCCTGAGGATGCGTTAATTTTCTGATCTATTCAGAACAATACCATCGTGTCAACCGAAGCTATGAAAGAGCATAATATTAATCAGCCCTCAGCAACCATCTCGCAGGACTTGAATTGCTTGCAGGACATCAAACAAGTTTTCTGCGTTAGCAGAGATAGTAGGAACTGCAGATGTTGGAGAATCTGAGCGAACAAGGTGTCCAGATGGATGAACACAGCAGGTCAAGCAGCAGAGAAGAAGGAAGGCTGACGTTTCGGGCCTGGACCCTTCTTCAGAACTGGTGGAGGGGAAGGAGGTTCTGAAATAAATAGGGAGAGAGGGGGACGGGGATAGAAAATGGATAGAGAGAAGATAGGTGGAGAGGAGACAGACAGGTCAAAGAAGCGGGGATGGAGCCAGTGAAGGTGAGTGTCAGTGGGGAGTTAGGGAGGTGATACGTCAGTCCAGGGAGGACGGACAGTTCAAGGGGGCGGGATGAGGTTAGTCTGTAGGAAATGGGGGTGGCGTTGATGTGGGAGGAAGGGATAGGGGGGAGGAAGGACAGGTCAGGGAGGCGGAGACGAGCTCGGCTGGTTTTGGGAGGGGAGATTTTGAAGCTTGTGAAATCCGCATTGATATCATTGGGCTGCAGGGTTCCCAAGCAGAATATGAGTTGCTGTTCCAGCAACATTCGGGTGGCATCGTAGTGGCACTGCAGGAATTCCGGGATGGATATGTCGTCTGAGGAATGGGAGGGGGAGTTGAAATTGTTCGTGACTGGGAGGTGCAGTTGTTTAGTGCAAACCGAGCGTAGGTGTTCTGCAAAGCGATCCCCAAGCCTCCGCTTGGTTTCCCCGATGTAGAGGCGGCCACAACGGGAACAGCAGATGCAGTATACCACATTAGCAGATGTGCAGGTGAACATATGCTTAATGTGGAAAGTCTTCTTGGGGCCTGGGATGGGGGTGAGGGAGGAGGTGTAGGGGCAGGTGTAACACTTCCTGCGGTTGCAGGGAAAAGTGCCGGGTGTGGTGGGCGTGGAGAGGAGTGTGGAGCGTACAAGGGAGTCACGGAGAGAGTGGTCCCTCCGGAAAGCAGATAAGGGTGGGGAGGGAAAACTGTCTTCGGTGGTGGGGTCGGATTGCAGATGGCGGAAGTGTCGGAGAATGATGCGTTGGATCAGGAGGTTGGTGGGCTGGCACGTGAGGACAAGGGGGATTCTGTTTTGGTTGTTATTGCGGAGAGGGTGTGTGAGGGATGAGTTGCGGGAAATGCAGGAAACACTGTCGAGGGCGTTCCCAACCACTGAGGGGGAGGAATTTGCTGTCCTTGCAAAACGAGGGCATCTGAGATGTATGGGAGTGGAATGCCTCATCCTGGGAGCAAATACGGCGGAGGTGAAGGAATTGGGAATAGGGGATGGCATTTTTGCAGGAAGGTGCGTGGGAGGAGGTGTATTCCACGTAGCTGTGGGAGTCCGTGGGCTTGAAATGGATATCAGTTTCTAAGTGGTTGCCAGAGATGGAAACAGAGAGGTCCAGGAAGGAGAGAGAGGTATTAGAGATGGTCCAGATGAACTTAAGGTTGGTGTTGAAGGTGTTGGTGAAGTGAATGAACTGTTCGAGCTCCTCATGGGAGCACGAGGTGGCGCCGATACAGTCATCAATGCAAAGGAGGGAGAAGTGGGGTTTAGGACCAGAGTAGCTGCGGAAGAGGGATTGTTCCATGTAACCTACAAAGACGCAGGCATAGCTAGGGCCCATGCGGGTACCCATGGCCACCCTCTTTGTCTGTAGGAAGTTGGAGGAATTGAAAGAGAAGTTGTTGAGGGTGAGGACGAGTTTGGTTGAGCGAATGAAGGTGTCCGTGGTGGGGGACTGGTCGGGCCTGCGGGACAGGAAGAAGTGGAGGGCCTTTAGGCCATCTGTATGGGGAATGCAGGTGTATAGGGACTGGACGTCCATGGTAAAGATGAGGTGTTAGGGACCGGGGAGTTGGAAGTCCTGGAGAAGAGGGAGGGCGTGGGTGATGTCACGGACGTAGGTAGGGAGTCCCTGGACCAAGGGGGAGAAAA
>NW_025979354.1:0-6116 GCF_021869965.1 Rhincodon typus | reverse complement strand
GTGTTCATCCAGCCCTGCACCTTGTTGTCTCGGATTCTCCAGCGTTTGCAGTTCCTGCTATCTATGTAAATGTAAGTTTTTCTTTCATTGCAATTGCCAAATGTACCTAAGAGATGGGGGTCAGTTAGTTCAGCAGGCTGGACTGCTGAGTGATGCCAACAGCATCGGTTCAATTCCCACACTGGCTGAAGTTATCATGGGTGTCTCCTTCTCAACCTCTCCCCTCACCTGAGGTGCTATGACTCTCAGGTTAAACCACCACCAGTCCTCTCTCTCCATCTAATGAGAGAGCAGCCCTATGGGACTATGGCAACTTTACCTTTACCTAAGAGATGATCCCAAATGAGTTTCGTGACCTTAGACAGAATCAATAGCCCTGTTGAGAAAAAAATAAAACTGAACTAAAAAAGCAGCCTTTGAAGGCAGCAGCAATAAAGGAACAAAGGCTTTGTCTAAAGCCTAATTTTGTATGCCTGGACTAAATGGCTTGTGTAAATCAGAGTCATTTTGCTCCTGTCTACTTCATACATTTGCTTTCGCTCGCTGTAGCGAGATGAAATGGTGGGATGAAAAGAATCCTTTTCCAGAATGAATATAATTAAGAAACAAAGGGTGCATAATTTGAAACTTATAAGACAGCTTTCATGTTTGGGGTTAGCAGCTCAAAAGGAAAGCATTCCAACAACTAATGAAGTCTAGTGTTTGACAGAAGGGGTTGGATGCCTTCCAAAGCCTCAGAATAGCCGTTTCTTGGCTGGAATCAATGCAGGCAGAATGAATGAATGGAGAAACCCTGACTATTCACCGTCCCCAGTGTCACCAACAATTGCTGGGTGCTGGCAACAAACTGCTTAGTCACATCAGATTTCTTTTCTCTCTTGTGTGTGAGATGAAGCCAATTAGTGGCATAACAATCTGCCTGAGCTGTATTAATGGCTCACCCTAGTACCCTGTCGCTAACCTGTCTGTGACATTCCAACTCTGGGCCACTGATTACCAGAACAAGCAGAGTGACCACACCAGGGCAGGGGGGTTGGCAGGGGGTGGGTGGGGGAGGTGGGGGGGGGGGGGTGGTTGGAGGGGGGTGGGGGGGGGAGGTGGAGGTGAGGGTTTGGCAAATCTGCAGGGCTGGACTGGACCCTGAGGGTGCTCATACCCTGTGAGCAAAACAGGAGGGAAATCATCAAATGGTTCAGAAGAACATTGTGTTTTCTCGGTTTTGTTTCTTTAGCTGACCGAAAACGATACTTAGGACTGGAGGAAAACAAGTTTTTAACTGTGTGGGAGCAGTTAGTCATAGAGTCAGGGAGGTCTACGACACAAAAAGAGGCCCTTTGGCCCATCGAGTGTCACCATTCTAACCCTATTTTCCAGCACTTGGCCCATCGAGAGTGCACATCCAAATACTCCCTCAAGGTGATGAGGGTTTCGGCCTCTCCCACCCTATGGGTAGTGAGTTCCAGATTCCCACCACCCTCTGGGTGAAAAAAAGGTTTACCCTCACATCCCCTCTCAACCTCCTGCCTCTTACCTTAAATCTGCCCCCAATCATTGATCATAGAGTCACTACAGTGTGGAAGCAGGCCATTTGGCCCATCCTGACCCTCTGAAGCACATCCCAGCCAGACCCACACCCCTACCCTTTGCCTGTAACCCTGTATTTCCTATGGCTAATCCACTTAGCCTGCACATCTTTGGACTATGGGAGGAAACCTCCACAGAAGCAAGGAGAACATACAATCTCTGCATAGATAGTCAGCCGAGGGTGGAATTGAACCCAGGTCCCTGCCCCTGTGAGGCAGTAGTGCTCGCCACTGGGCCACCTTGATCCCTCCAGCAAGGGGAACGTTTCTTCCTGTCTAACCCCGTCTGTGCCCTTCATAATTTAATGACGTCTCAATCACATTTCCTCTGCTCCAAAGTAAACAACCACAAATCTATCCAATCCCTCTTCATAAAGAACCAGGTGAGGGCAGGAAGTTGTGTGATGAAAGATACAGATAAATATCTAAAAGTTGTCAAATTCTGAATGGTTGTTACCCATTGAACTGAACTCCTCACAGTCTAATGGGTTAAATTGTGAGGGCTGGTTGTGTAGGTATTTTCTAATTGTCCTGTTCAGATATATTATTACACACCTCTGGAACAGGTAGGTCCTGAATGTAGGCCTCCTGCTTCAGAGGTAGGGACACTTCCACTTTGCTACAAGAATGCCTGAAAGGCAAGCTGTGTAAAGTTGATTTGTACTTGTTCCTTGCCTTTAGCTGCCTAGGCGCTGAACTCGGATGTTTCCTCCACAAGTATCTCCAACTCAGACACACATCACTCCTCTGTGATGCTGCTTCAGCTCTTTTTCACACCCGTCCCTACTCCCCCTTGGTGTCAGTGTCAGACTTTCACTGAGTACAGCCCAAAGAATCATCTTAGGATGCTCAATCACATAAAAATCTGCTCTAAAAATTCCTACTGCTGCTGTAAGGTCTCTCTGGATGAATGAACTGAGATGAGTTGAATAGAGATAGTAAGAACCGCCGATGCTGGAGTCAGAGATAACACAGTGTGGAGCTGGAGGAACGCAGCAGGCCAGGCAGCATCAGTGGAGCAGGAAAGCTGATGTTTTGGGTCGGGATCCTTCTTCACAAATGGGGGAGGGGGAAGGGAGCTCAGAAATAACAAACAGAGAAGGGGTTGGGCTGGGGAAGAGCCCTCCTCTCTCTGTTTATTTCCCAGCTCCTTGCCCCCTCTCAATTTCTGAAGAAGGGTCCTGACCCAAAGCGTCAACTTTCCTGCTCCTCTGATGAGCTGAATAGAGTTTTTTTACATGATGCATACAGCGGTATTTTAATGCAGTGTTAAAATTGTATGTGTCACGTTAGAGATCTATGCTATAGAGATTCAAATCTCTCCCAAATGCAATCCAGACAGTGCACATTTCTCAGTTTGGTGGTTATTTAATGGTGAACGACTCATGTTTTGTTTGGATTCTGAGCTTCTCTGTTATCCATTCAACATGTTGCGTTTGCAGTGGGAGTGTATGTGCAGCCCATCTCCTCCTGTTAAACCACATGTGGTTGAATCATACTGAGCTCACTGTAAGTCTGGCCATGGGACTTTGTAAAGTCATCTGTAACCCCTGGTGTGCTGGAACTGACTCGCGTTTAGGGCAAAGATGACCATACAGCTTCAGTTCACTCTCGTGATCCAGTCCACATGCGGCCCAATGCTGACAGGCTGAACGACCATGGGAGGCTGCCTCACAACCCTGTAGCACAGTTGTGTCCTCTGCAGTGGAGGCCACTGAGAGACAATCCACAGTGCAATGCCTGGTTTGTTTGGTAATCAGTAATCCTGGTTATTCCAGCCTCCTTCACCCTCACTGGCAAAATGCTACTGAGATCAGGTGAGACCAACCCAGCAGGTCAGGGGCTGGAACTGTCTCTGTCGCCCTTGATTTGGTCCTGCAGTAGGGCTGGGTGAACCATTACAAGAGTGGCTGTGTACCCTGTATTCTGTGCAGGATGACTAAGAGGTCCCAGATCAGAGCTTGGTCTCCACCGGTTGTCAGTTCTGGAGTCATAGAGTCATACAGCATATAAACAGACCCTTCAGCCCAACTCATCCACGCTGACCAGATATCCTAAACTGATTGAGTCCCATTTGCCAGCATTTGTCCCATATATTCATCCAGATGCCTTTTAAATGTTGTATCTGTACCAGTCTCCACCACCTCCTCTGACAGCTCATTCCATACACACACCACCCTCTGTGTGAAAAAGTTGCCTCTTAGGTCCTTTTAAATCTTTCCCCTCTCACCTTAGATCTATACCCTCTAGTTTTAAACTTCCTTACCCTGGGGAAAAGACCTTGACTATTCACCCTGTCCATGCCCCTCATGATTTTATAAACCTCTGTAAGGTCACCCCTCAGCCTCCGACACTCCAGGGAAAATAGCCCTAGCCTATTCAGCCTCTCCCTATAGCTCACACGCTCCAATCCTGGCAACATCCTTGTAAATCTTTTCTGCATTCTTTCAAGTTTACCAACATCCTTCCTATAGCGAGGAGATGAGAATTGAACACAGTATTCTAAAAGTGGCCTGACCAATGTCCTGTACAGCAATAACATAACATCCCAACTCCTTTACTACTCTAAGTGAACTGCAGAACAGCTGCAATGGAGAAGGATGAAAGGTATGGAGCTGCCCTAATTTTCCCTCCTCTTATCCCCCCCATCACTGACCAGCAACAAAAGCCACTTGCATTCGTATAGTACCACTGACATAGTAAAATATTCCAAAGTGCTTTGCAAGGCCATCAGCAAACTAAACTTGCTACTGAACCACATGAGGAGATTTAGGAAAACAGGTCGGTTTTGAAGTGCGTCGCACACTAGGGGAGAGAGAGGCAGAGGGTTTTGACAGAAATTCCAGAATTTAGGGATCAGGCACCATTTGTAAAGTTTCAGAAATCCACTCTGCTGCAGTGTTTCTGTAAGAGATTTTAAGGAAAATCATAGCCAAGGTCTTTTCCCAGGGATAGGGGAGTCTAAAACCAGATGGCATAGGTTTAAGGTGAGAGGGGAAAAATTAAAAAGGAACCTGAGGGGCAAGTTTTTCAGGCAGAGAGTGGTGCGTGAATGGAATGAGCTGCCAGAGGAAGTGTTGGAGGCTGGTACAATTACAACAAATAAAAAGCATCTGGATGGTATTCAGGTGAATAGGAAAGGTTTAGAGGGCTAGAGGTCAAATGCTGGCAAATGGGACTAGGTCAAATTGCAATATCGGGGCAGCATGGACGAGATGGACCAAAGGGTCTGAATCCGTATTGTATGACTCTGTGACTCTTACAACTATGGCTGTAGCACATCATCAATAGAATGCAGAGTGGCAACCAGTAAAACCCATAAGATGTTCAACTGCATCAGAATCCCAAACAAATTAGGAACTGACCCTGTGTGAGAGTTTTTCAGATAAACAGCGTTTTCTATAAAACTTCAATCAGACAGACTTGGATATGCTGGAGGCATTACAGAGGGGATCTAGAGATGAAGGGTACAGTTAGAAGTGAGTTAGGAGGAAAGGTGGGGGCGGTAGGGCTCGTGATGATTTAAACTTCTTTGGTGATTTTATAAGCTTATAGAAAAATGTAACCAGAATATTAGCTTAAAATGTGGGTTAGGTCTAGGTTCACAGTAAAGGAGGGTTTTAGGATTGATATCAGGATTTTGTTTTCTTTGCATACAGAGTCATTAACATGTGGATAAAGTCAAAAAATAGAGAGAAAGAAAGAAAGAGCAGTGGAAGTATTAAGCCTTAGTTATGTAAGGAACAATTAAAAGCTGTTGTGGAGGAATGGTTGGCAGCTCTTTGGCTAGATGAGTTAGGATGGGCTGAATAGCCTTCCTCATCTGCTAGTTTGTTGTAATCTTGTGTGTAGAGATTGCCTTGTTCTGCACTCCACATTCAAACAGCTTGCTGATTCTTGCAGCTTAATTTAACAAATTTCATTTATGTGGAGCTTTCAGAATGTCAAAGCACATTAGACACAATAAACTACCTTTGAAATGTAGTTATTGTTGAGATGTGGTACCAGCCAATTTGCAGACAGCATGCTCCCGCTATCAGCAATGAACTAGCCTGTTCTTTAGATTGATGGATAACCACTCCCTGTTTTTCTTCAAAGAAATGTCAGTGGATCTTTCATATGCACCAGGAGACTCAGTGTTTAGCATCATATCCGAGAGATGTCACTTCCTCAGCACTGCATTGGAGTCAACCTTGGTTTCCTGTGCTGAAGCCCTGGAGTGGGACTTGAACCTTGTGATTCAGAGGTGGGAGTGCTACCAACTGAGCTACAGCTGACACACTTGTGCTCATGCATACACAATAGGCGCTTTGGCAAGGTGACAGGGAGTGCTTCGGATTTGTGACACTCTAAACCAGCAAGAGTCAGATGGGGCCTTCAGGGGATCATGAGCTAATTGAGGTTTTTACAATGATTAAACAATTTGATAGGGTAGATAGAGGTATGATTCTCTCTGGTGGGGACAAATCCAGAGCACGGGAGCATCTACAAAATCTTAGAATTAAAGCCAGGCCATTCATGGAAGCACTTCAT
>NW_025979353.1:0-6116 GCF_021869965.1 Rhincodon typus | reverse complement strand
CCATGAAAAGATTAACTCTGTTTGCTCCCCAGTCTTTAATAATCACCCCTTTCAAACAATATTCCAAAGTCCCATTTTAAGAATTATTGATTTTGTTTCACCAATAATTCTAGACAGACAGACAGAGACAGAGACAGAGACAGACTCCTGTTCAAACACCTTTCCAAGTCTAAAAATATTATTTGTTTCAATTGTCTTTGCAAGGGTCTTAAATCTGCACCTTGGCTGACTGGCTCACGTTCTCCAAGATGCACTCATGCTTTCCAGTACTTAATTCACCAACAGATTGAACAGAACTAACCAGTCCATCAGGAATGCCATATCTTTATCTCCATTTTTGAAGAAACACCTTCACTTCCCTTCTGTCTTCTGGCACAAATTGGGCAGCATGGTGGCTTAGTGGTTAGCACTGCTGCCTGGCCGCCGCCAGAGACCCAGGTCTGATTCCACCCTCAGGCAAATGACTGTGCAAACTCCACACATTCTCCCAGTGTCTGCAATGGGCTTCTTCTGGATGCTCCGGTTTCCTTCCACAGTCCAAAGATGTGCACATTAGGGGAATTGGCCATGCTAACATCGCCTGTAGTGTCCAGAGAAGTGCAGGCTAGGTGGATTAGCAATGGGAAATGAAAGGTTATGGCGATACAGTAGGGGGATGTATCCGTGTGGAATGCTCTTGAGGACTGGGGTGAACTTGATGGGCTGAATGGCCAGCTTCCACACTGTAGGGATTGTATGATTTCTACAAAAAATTTCTGCTCTTCGCTAATTCTTCCATCACTTTCCTTAAGATTCTGAGAAACCAGTCATTAGCTCCTACAATTTATTTACCTCAAGTCTAACTAACAATTTAGCAAACTCCATAGAATTGCACAGAATATTAGACCACAGAAACAGGTCATTCGAACCAACTAATCTGTGCTGGTGTTTAAGCTCCAGAAGACCTTCCTCCCATCCTCTTCATCTCACCCTTTTATTGTAATCTTCTATTTTCTTCATGTTTTTTATCTACCTTCCCTTAATTTGCAAATAGATTATTTGCCTCAACCACACCATCCAAGAATAGACTCAACATTTCTCAATACTCATTGGCTAGAGAGAGGTTTCTGCTGAATTCCTTATTGAGTTTACTAGTGATGGCTTTGTATTTATGGCACCTAGTTCTCAGATATACCTCAAATGGAGGCATCTTCTCTAATCTTTATCAGGTCATCCTTCGGTTTACTAGGCACAATAAGATTCTGTAGTCTCCTCCCCATCATTCCTTCATTATTACACATCCCGCTCCCCCACCATTTACAGCCTCTACCTCCCACTTTAAATGTGCCTTCAGAAAGCTGTTTGATTGATTTTTAAGAACACTTCGAATTTCATTTTCTGCCATAATCCCTCAGTCTTGGCAAGCTCTTGATGTCTTGGTTTTCAGCATTATCTCCCCTGCAATTGCAAAGCACTTCAAATTTCAATGTTATCCCGATTCACCCATGGAACATCACCCAGCCTTCCATAGCCTCCTTTTCCCAGCTTGCTGTGTTCCAAATTGCTGCTTTATAGTTATAATGACCAGCTTCGCTGTTTAGCTGAAAAAGTCCTGCTTAAGCTCATTTCAAAATCATAGTCATACAGCATGGAAATGGACTCTTCCGTCCAACCAGTCCACGCTGACCATCATCCCAAACTAAACAAGTCCCACCTACAAGCGTTTGGCCCTTACCCCTCCAAACCATTTCTTTATCATGGACTTATAATCAGAATAAAATCTTCTACTGAAATGTAATAACTAAGAAATCTAGAAGTAAATCTAGAAATAAGCCTGAATGTCAGGAGCAGCCACAAGATCACGATACTCTCAGTCCACCATTTTAGAGTTAGAGTTAACAGAGTTACTGTATTGAGTCTTGTGACACTGATTTAGAACGGCTCTGACGAAGGGTCACTGTACTGAAAACATTAACTCTTATCTCCACGGAAGCTGCCAGATCTGCTGAGTTTCTCCAGCAGTTTCTTTTTTTCCCTTTGTATTAGATCTCCAGCATCTGCAGTTCTTTGTTTAATTTAGGACATGCTTGTAATTGATACAGGGCGGTGAGGAGAGAGTGGAATTGTTGGATTAGTTTGACAGAAAAATAAAGGTCAGAGACGCTATGGATTGAACAGATTCTTTTGATGCTGAAAATTCAATAGTTCTATGGATTGATCAGGATTTACTTCTGAACAATGCCCTATTTCTTTTAAAGGAAAGAAATCTAACAAACGGAGGTGAAATAGGAGCGCCCAAAACATACATCACAACGTTAGGAAGGAGATAAATTAGAAAGCAATGGTAAGTGATGCCAAACCCAAGTCTTGAAAGCCAGTGGATTGTTCAAGAAAGGAAATCACCCCCATCCCAGGCCCCAAGATGACTTTCCACATCGAGCAGATAATGTGGTATACTGCATCCGCTGTACCCGTTGTGGCCTCCTCTACATCGGGGAAACCAAGCAGAGGCTCGGGGACCGCTTTGCAGAACACCTACGCTCGGTTCGCAATAAACAACTGCACCTCCCAGTCGCAAACCATTTCAACTCCCCCTCCCATTCCTCAGACGACATGTCCATCCTGGGCCTCCTGCAGTGCCACAACGATGCCACCCGAAGGTTGCAGGAACAGCAACTCATATTCCGCTTGGGAACCCTGCAGCCCAATGGTATCAATGTGGATTTCACAAGTTTCAAGATCTCCCCTCCCCCTACCGCATCCCAAAACCAGCCCAGCTCGTCCCCGCCTCCCTAACCTGTTCTTCCTCCCACCTATCCCCTCCTCCCACCTCAAGCCGCACCCCCATTTCCTACCTACTAACCTCATCCCGCCCCCTTGACCCGGCCATCCTCCCTGGACTGACCTATCTCCTCCCTACCTCCCCACCTACACTCACCTTTACTGGCTCCATCTCCGCCTCTTTGACCTGTCTGTTTCCTCTCCACCTATCTTCTCCTCTATCCATCTGCTATCCGCCTCCCCGTCTCTCCCTATTTATTTCAGAACCCCCTTCCCCTTCCCCAATTCTGAAGAACGGTCTAGGCCCGAAATGTCAGCCTTCCTGCTCCTATGCTGCTGCTTGGCCTGCTGTGTTCATCCAGCTCTACACCTTGTTATCTAATATTTAAGGGAGGTATGGATTTCTTTTGCTTTGAAGCCATGGGTGATATATACGATTCCAACACATGAACCAGGAAAAGCAATAACAATCCTTGAATGCTTCCGCATCCAGGGGTAAGGTTTACAGAAGCTCCTGCTCTGAGAATGTGTGAATAAGATCAGCCTTTGATGTAATGTCAATAGTCAATAACTCACTGACACTTTTCACGTCACCTGGCATTTGATAGCCTAGCTAAGACTAATGGAAAAGGAGGAGAATATTAACTTCATTTTGCAGGTATCATTGATTATCAGTCTGCAGCACTGCAAATTGCAGCCGACATTCAAATTAGCTAAACCAGCAGGCCTTAACATGCCAAGTGACAGCTGCAAAAACCACTGATCACAGACTGCAAAGCACAGCCACTTCCTCAGAACTGAACACATTGCTGCTCGCTCTAAAACACTCCTGGCTACTCTCCCACATTTTACCCTCTGTAAACTCATCCAAAACTCTGCCGCCAGTAGCTTAACTCAAAGTACGTCCTATTCCTTGATCATCCCTGCATTTGCTAACCTACATTAGCTCCTGTTTAAGTAGTGTTGGGATTTTAAAATTCTCCTCTTGGTTTACAAATCCCTCTATGGCTAGGCCCTAGCCTATCTCGATAAGCACTCCAGATTCTGAGATAACAGTGTTCTTCTCATTATCGCCTCTTGTACTTCCCCTACTCTAGTTTTATTTATTATACATTTGTTGGCAGTGTCTTTTGTTGTCTAGACTCCAAACTCTGAAACTCCTTCCCTTTGTCTAGACCTTGGTTTTCTCCTTTGGAAAGGCTCCTTAAAATTGCCTTCTTAGCCATGTTTTTGGTCATTCGATACAATGTCTCTGTGGCTCAGAGTCAAACTCTGTTTCACAACACCCACAGAAAGCATTACTTTGGCTATTAGAACGCAGAGAGCATGTTACAGCTTATTTTTACTTTTCCTGATGTTAAAAGAAGAGGGCAGTGGCACAGTGCTTGAGTCAATAAATAAGGGGATGGTGTGCTGAATCACTGCAATAGCCTCTTATGCCTGGACCAATATTCATCCCTTAACCAAGATCACCAAGAGAGATTATCTGGTCACTTATCACTTGTTAGCATTTGCAGATTGTCTGCAGGGTTTCCTGTATTAACACTGACTACACTTCAAAAGTCTTTTACTGGCTGTGAAACACCAGGAAGTGCTGAGATTGTAAAAGGCTCTATATAAATTCAAGACTTTCAGTTATTCCTCCTCCATTCTGTGTCCTCTTCAGTGTCTTGTGAGTGATATTTTCTACCCATTTTCTTCCATCACGGCAGGGGTACTACCATGGTGATCATGAACCAAAGGTCAAATCAAAGACCTCAGTAAAGGGCAACACTGAAGCTAGGACATTCAGTTACAGCAAGAAAGAAACCTTGAAGTCTAGGAAATCCACAATGTACTGTTCAATGTTCCCCAGACAGCTCATGGCTACCCATCGCTCTACAATGGCTGGCACCCTGTACTGCTGGTATCACCCGAACTGTGCAAGGCCCACTATCCACCGTCCTCTCAGAGCTGCTTGAATACATCTTTGCCACCCACTCCTGGACCCACCTCTTCCTATTCAAATCCCTTGCACCTCATTTCTGGTGCTGATAGATTGAGACCATGCAAAAACACCCGACATAACCGAAGACAGTCGTCTTTTGTGTCCTCTGTGCGACCTTCAAAATTTCTCCTCTCCAATTCTCAGTGGTACAGCCCTGTCACAGTAAAATAATCAGCAAAAAGAGCCAGACAGAAGCAGAGGAGAATTTATCTGACAGGGAGTTATGATGATTGCGAATGCACTTTCCATAAAGTGGAATCAGTTTCCATATTAGTTTTCAAATGAATTAGACAAATATTTTTGAAAAGAAAATAGGAGTACTAGAGAATGAGACTAAATGGATTTCTCTTAAAAAAAAAAGAGGCAAAATAGACTCAATGGACTGAATAATCTCCTCTCACGTCAAAGGATGCCACGATCCCTGTCTGCCATCACTTTTGTCGGACTGTTCCGGACTGGCTCAGAGCTAGTTTTTTGGTGATTTCCTGAAGATGTCAATTAGGGTCACCTTTACAGCTCAATCAGAGAAAGTACATATGAAAACTACTTAATCAATCAATCTGGCCAAGACATCAAATTAGATTAGTTTGTTATTTAATTTTGCTCTGAAATCATTGCATTGTTAGTAAATTACCAAGTCTTTTATTTAAGCTACGTACCAATATCAAGAATTGATTACTCGGAGTCTGGGAGAGATAGTAGGAACTGCAAATGCTGGAGAATCTGAGATAACAAGGTGCAGAGCTGGATGAACACAGCAGGCCAAGCAGCATCATTGGAGCAGGAAGGCTGATGTTTCGGGCCTAGACCCTTCTTCAGAAATGGGAGACTCAGAGTCTGGGACTGGTTATTCAAAAAAAGTCAGGGTGGATCCCACAGGGTCAATTTGGAGGGTCTTTGAAAGTTTCAATTTTACTGTGTTGCAAATACAGAGGTAGAAAGGCTGATTTGGTTCAGCTGCCCATCTGTCTTTGTGTTGTAACGGTATCACCTGCTTCCAAACCGACCTCAACATCACTGGTGCTGAACCTCTGTTACGTACAAATTATACTTCACTTCATTAACCTGCAGCCCAAGCTACACCTGTCAGTGCAGGCTTGCTCAGCCACACCTGCGCAGCCCAAGTCTGAGTATCTTATGTGTGCACTGTACTACATCAAAAGTGCTGTAGCAGCAGAACCATTGATCTCCCAGTGTAACCCTGACCCCATCAAGGATAAAAATAATCACTAAATTAGAGAGAGTAGGAACTGCAGATGCTGGAAAATCTGAGATAACAAGGTGTAGAGCTGGATGAACACAGCAGGCCAAGCAGCATCATAGGAGCAGGAAGGCTGACGTTTCGGGCCTAGACCCTTCATCAGAAATG
>NW_025979352.1:0-6117 GCF_021869965.1 Rhincodon typus | reverse complement strand
CCGAAACGTCAGCCTCTCTGCTCCTATGATGCTGCTTGGCCTGCTGTGTTCATCCAGCCCTGCACCTTGTTGTCTCGGATTCTCCAGCATCTGCAGTTCCTACTATCTCTGAGCCAAGTTCCATACCCATGAAGATGGCCCCAAATGTGATCTTGGGTCACGTTGCGTTACATGTAACCCACCATACTGTTTAGTACTTGTAAAAACTTCCTTCCTGTCCTGTTTTATACCATCACCTTGATAACTCGTTATGATGTCTCTACCTTAATTGGTTTGTACAGTTTTTGATTACTTGTTACTTTGGTTAGACCCTCGGCATGTGACTGTTATACCTATCATGTTATTCCAGCTGTTGGGTTTGTCTCCAGCACCACCTTATTTTTTAATTTTTTGTAATTATCTCTCTACCTCTTTCAATTGGATTTTAGGTCATCCCCTTCACTTACGATTAAGCTGCTGACACTTTGCTCACACCGTCTGACACTCTCTTGATCACCTGTGGAGACTTACTATTCAACCTGTCCACACTCCACTCATACCTTTTGTATGATCTTTTGATCTCTCTGCCTATAAAACCTGTGCTTTCCTTCACTTCACCTGATGAAGGGGTGTGTTTTGAAAGCTTGTGATTCCAAATAAATCTGTTGGACTATAACCTAGTGTCGTGTGACTTCTGCCCAAATCAAGTCTGCCTCATTATACCTCCCCAAATCCAGAATTGCCTGTTCCCCAGCATGCTCTACCACAAGCTGCTGTTAACAAACCATCTGGTAGACATTCCAGGCAGATACCAATGTTGTAGCTATATTGGAACAGCTTGGCTAGGGGTGTGGCAAGTTCTGGGGCTCAAGTCTTGTATTCTGTTATCTAGCCTTTTCTCTATCCAGTGTCTCCCAAACTTTTCTTAGAATCATGTGGAGTGATTTGAATTGGTTGAAGACTGGCATCTGTAATGCTTGGAACCATCAGGGGAGGCCAAGATGGATAATCCCCTGGGCACTTTTGGCTGAAGATTGTTGCAAATATTTCAGCCTTGTCTTTTGCACTAATGTGCTGGCTGTTTGATCATTAAGGATGGGGGTATTTCTGAAGCTGCCCATTTGAGTGAATTGTTTGATTATCCATCACCATTTATGACTAGATGTGTCAGGACTGCAGAGCTTAGACCTGATCCATTCATTCTGAGTTGCTTCACTCCGTCTATCACAGCACAACCTGCAAGTTTGGCATGTTAGCCCTGTTTTATAGCTTCACCAAGTTGGTACCTTATTAGGTATGCCTGCTGCTGCTCCTGGCATGCTCTCTTGCACTTTTCATTGAACCAGGGCTGATCCCATAGCTTGGTGGTAATGCTAGTGAAGGATATGCTGGCCCATGAGGTTGCATGTTTTGGAGTACAATTCTGCTGTGATGGCCCAGTCTGTCCCATTTAGCAAAGTGATAGTGTCACACAAAATGATTATAGGTTATTAATCAACGTGAAGTCTGCTTGCATTGATGTTTTGATAATTTTGGTTTCATTGTTTTCTGTTTTTATTCATGATGCAAGCACTTTTTTGCAAAATAATCATTAGGAGCTGCTGGTAGCAACCTTGTGCACGTTGCTTCATGGAATTGTCATCTTTTTGCCAAGTGTTCTTGCTTATTGACGAGAATAAAAATATTATGAGATACAACATGCTGACTTCTTGCAGCAAGTGTTTGGGTGAGTTCAGGTTCGCTAGAACTTAGCCTTAACTATTCCACCTGATTGCAGATTGAAGACATTTGCAGGGAGTCAAACCTTTGGTTCTGACTACAGGTCATTGATTCAATGTTGCCACTTTAGTTTTACATGTTTGGAGTTAAAAGGATATTTATATCTTCTATTATCTCTCCAGTTCAGACTCTGAAATTATTGGCTATGCATTGGACACTCTTTGCAATCTGATCTCCAATGAGGTTGAAGAGGAGGAGCCAGGTACAGTAGAACATTTCAGTACTCCCATCACTTGCCAGTGAAACTTTCTGGTTATACCTTTGTTTGTAGCTCTTACTCCTCACTTTTTTTCTCTGTGAATTCAATGTGTAACTTACTTTGCAACTTGCTTCACTGTAAATTTTTGAAAATTTACAATTTCACAAGTCTTTAGCAGAGATCTACCACATGAAAGATTAAGAAGTTGGACTAAGATTGTTAGGTCTGTGTTATCAGATGGCTGAAATTAGGATGAAACCAAGCTGAAACAGAATTAGGTTATTTTTATCTCAAATACAACAACTGATATCAGTTTCTTCATGCTTTCCTTAACATAACTAGGCAGGCTGCTGTGGTGTAGTGTTAGTGTTCCTGCTTCTGAATTTGGAGGCCTGGGTTCAAGATCCACCTGCTGCTGCAGGGTTTATTAATAACTCTAAACAGTTGATGAGAAAAAAATATTAATATAACTGACCGTGTGGAAGAAAATTTTGTGATAGAGCTGGATGAAGCATGTCTTCTTTAATTGGACGTTGCGTAAGAGAGAAACTTGCAGCAAGTACCAGACTTGGAAGTATATGCAGTTTGTAAAAGTTGAATACAATGAGTAGATATACATGCTGCCAGGTGGGTTGGCATTTTTGTGTCCATGTAAAATCATAAAATAGAGGCGATGTATGACAAAAATTATGAGGGGTCATCTAGACTCAAAAAAAGTTAGTGCGCTCTCGCTCCCTCTCTATGGATGCTGCCTGACCGGCTGTGAGCTCCAGCATTTGTTTCAGTCCAGACCATTTGACTAGTCTGTGTCAGATGAAAGAATGATCCAATATACTGTCACTTCCAGATGCTTACTCCATACCATTGTAGGTTATAGCATTATAAATGCGTATCAGAGTTTTTAAGAACTTAAGGGTTTCTGCTTCTACCATCCTTACAAGCAGTAAGTTCCAGACCTCCACAATGTAGATGATCCCTGGTGTAGATTTATGCAGTGCCCACAGGGATTATAGGGGTCAGCCTTTTAGAAGTCGCTTCATTTTATGATGTAAAATGGTTCTTGGATTGACAAATTCCAGATCAATACTGTACATCTGTCTCCCAAATATGATGCAGCAAGGCAGAATTTGTGCTTTCTACAATGATATGAAAGGTAAGTTTAAAGAATAAGTCTTTCCATCAATTTTTAAGAAATAATGTTTCTAATGAACAAGGGATTATCATACCAAGATGTAGTGTTGTGCATTATACAATTTTAAAGCTTAGTCATTGCTTAACTTGCACAAAGTTTTGGAGACTGAGGAGAGCAGAGCTGCAGGTGTTGAAAGAGATGCAGGCAGCACCTGAGAGTCACAGTCTGTGAATAAGTCCTCACAAAATGGGATGAGAGATATCGAAAGGGAGTATGAAACTCTGTTTAGGTGAGTGTTGGGAGTCTGCTCTAAGGTCTCTTCGACAGCATTTGGGCTGGATTGGATGAACCAATCATGAAGTTTGTAGCCACACCTCTTGACCTAGATGGGGGCTGTTAAAAAGGACCAGAGTAAACTTGTTGAACCAAATGGGAGAAGTCCAAAGATTAAAAGCAAGGCAACTGTTGAAATTTGGTTTTTCTGTTGAAAAATGTATGTATTGACACAATTTTGTGTTTATAAACTTTAATATAAAGCAATGACTCAACTGTGATGCAAAGAGTAAGAAAATGATTAGGGTTATGTTGGCCATTTTAAACATAACTGTCTTCTAACAGTAAAATAACAGTGGTGTGTAACCTGACCATATGGGAAAAGCACCACTGAGTGTATGCAGATATTCAAAGACTGACCCTTTGAGATATTTTGTTTGTGGCATCTTTGCATACAGGCAAGGTCTTATTCATCACTACCTTCTCTTTTATTTTGTTCTTCAAGTCAGTTAGGAATTGAGCATCATGATTTGCTTGAAATTCATCATCCCTGTACCGTTTGCCCTGTTAATTGCTGACATGGAAACCTTATCAAAAATTGAGAACTTTTGTATATAACTACCAATGTATTTTGCCACGTCATTAATAGCTTTGGAGACTCCAGTTTCATTAAGTATTGTTTCTTTTCTGAATCCACATCACCACTCCTTCATCAAATTGAATTTTTTCTGAGTGTTTATTTTGGAATATGTCCATTTTAGTGCAAGAAATTTCCTGCAACAGATGTTAATTACGTGGTGTTAAATATCTGGTTTATTAATAAATTCTACAGAAGGGAGATTGCTGTTTTTGTTTGATATTGGGATTTCTTGATCACCTGACATAATAGCAATCCCAAAATCAGTGAAACTGGAATGAGGGTTAGCAAAAACACCACCACCCAAATTACTTTGACTGACCGAATTTGAACATTTCTTCTGGGTTTAATTTTGCTGCTGGGAATCAGAGGATGGTCAAGTTAGATGTGCAAAAAGACTTAAGCCAATTGATCCCTTTAGGGTAACCTTTTGTCTCAAGCAAAAGACATTTGAAAAATCTTTCTCTAAAGAAATGTGTGCTTAACTGTACTATATTCTTGGAACAGCATGTCCAGGTGGTTCCTTACATGGATAAAATTTTCATGTCAGAATAAAAGTTGATCAGAATTTTTGTTTTAATCCAATGTGTCTTTTTTTAAAAGTTTATATTATGGCATGCTTGATCACCACATCACCATATTTTGAGCACCAATGCTTTAGCATGTCTGTTACATACAATGCTTTGCATTTGTGACAATCTATTTGTCTCAGTTGATCTTTCTTTTCTTACATGTGTGATTCAGCAGATGAATCTGAAGGTAAACTTTTATTTTTGTATGACACTTCTTCAAATAAATTTACAAACAAAAATGACACTTCAAATTTAACAGCCTGCTCAAATCTTGAATGTGCACTCATTTGCTGGACTAATTGCGTTTTTGAAGATGAGAATGCATTTAATCCTTAATGTATCGAACTGTGTTAACAACCACATGTAAAACAAATTTTAATTGGCATGCATGTCACAGACAACTTCTGAAAACGCTTGTTTATTTCCTCATAACAAAATAATACTTCTGCTTTGCAAGTCTGATCGATTTAACCAATAGTTTGGAAAGCAAAAGCAGCTTAATCACTAATCCTAATGCAGAACAAAGCTTTCAACACAAATCAAAACAGATATAGTTTGAGAATTTTGCCTTTACTTAACTGGCGCACTGTGTATGATGGCTGGCTGCTTTCAATTTTTTTTTCGTTTTTCAAGTATATGCATAGGGTGGAAAACAAACTGAGCAAGAGAAATACCTTTGAGTTTGAATAGCTATAATACGGAAATATCCTGGCAGCACAAAACCAAGAGAAAGCATGGAGACTTTTAGATTTAATGCCTTTGAAATAAATTTTGTTTTAATATAGAAATTAGGAATAATTCATGGAATCTAAAAATCTGGTTGAACAGAAACACTAACATCATCGGTTTCTGATGGATAAAAGCTATTCAGTTGCCGGTTTATTTTTCTTACCTTCTCATCTTTTGTTTTCTCTTTTTTTTCATCTTATTATTTCTAATCCTTTAAATAGAACACATTTACTGCTGCTGGGAGTGTTAAAATTTTTGGCTTTCACAAGATTACCTTGTTTTTGATCAATGACAAGCCAGTAAAAATGCTGAGATTTATTGCTGACTTGCAGGTAAATGATACATCTTGATGTTGAGATGGAAAGTTTGGAACAATGTAAGCTTGAGTCAGAGTCTCCTTTTTTTAAAATGCAGGGGAGTTGATAGAATTGCCTAAGCCTACGCGATTGCCCTAATACTGGTGAGACCGACCTCTGATTGTGCCCCTATACAATTGTATACAGTAAAAGGATGGAGAAGCTAAAGTTCTCACTAGTTTTGCTTTTGTCTATCCACACTCCATGATGAATCAAAGGTCAGGTCAGTTGATGGCATATGATGTGTGGAGAGTTGGAGGACATGGTGCATGTGTGGCTGCTGGTGGTTGGTGGAGAGCAAGAACAGGAAACCTAACAACATAGTTACCCAGAGATAGTAGGAACTGCAGATGCTGGAGAATCCGAGACAACAAGGTGCAGGGCTGGATGAACACAGCAGGCCAAGCAGCATCATAGGAGCAGAGAGGCTGACGTTTCGGGCCTAGACCCTTCATCAGAAA
>NW_025979351.1:0-6118 GCF_021869965.1 Rhincodon typus | reverse complement strand
AGGCCCGAAACGTCAGCCTTCCTGCTCCTCTGATGCTGCTTGGCCTGCTGTAATCATTTCTTCTGTATGCCTTCTTATCTCCCAGGATATTCAGTAAGATAATTGCAGCCAAGACACAACAAACAGATCAAAGTTGGTGAGGGACAAAGTTCGCTAAGGTGTTTTATCAGCGCAACTGAGTGCTTTGTTATGAAATTCCCCTGTAACTAGTTGAAAAAAACCTCCATAGTAGCTCAAGGACATAGCACAGGTATCCAATTGTACCTTGTCAAAGGTAGATTGTAAGTCTGATATTTGCAAATCCACAGGAGGTGGCTTGCTCATGACTTTGGCCCTACTGGTTGCTCCAATTCTTTCAGACGTCAATCCACCAAGATCTTTGTACTCAACAGCTTCTTGTGCATCCCTGATTTTCATCCCAATACCATTGGTGCAATTCCTTAAGTGGCCTTAGCTTGACAATTCCTTGTTAAAGGTTGCCTTACTAGTGAGAAATGAAATTAAATCAAGAGGAAGAAACGAAGTAGGGTCAGATGATATAGAATCTGTGTGGATAGAATTGAGGAACCGTAACGATTTAAAAAAAAAACTATAGTTGGAGTTGTGTACAGTCCTCCAAACAGTAGTCAGGAGCTGGGGTGCAAGAGACACCAAGCGATAGAAAAGGTGTGTAAGAAAGGCAAAGCCACAGTGATCATGGGGGATTTCAATATGCAGGTTGACTGGGAAAATCATGTCGGTAGTGGATGGTAAGAAAAGGAGTTTGTGGAATGTCTACGAGATGGCTTTTTGGAGCAGCTTGTGGTGGAGCCCACAAGGGAACAGGCAATACTGGATTTAGCGATGTGCAATGAGGCAGACTTAAGGGAGCTTAAGGTGAAGGAACCCTTAGGAGGCAGTGATCATAATATGATTGAATTTACTCTGCAATTTGAGAGGGAGAAGATAGAATCAGAGATAACGGTATTACAGCTAAATAAAGGCAACAACAGAGGCATGAGGGAAGAGCTGGGCAGAACCCTCTAGAAGAGGAGCCGAGCAGGAAAGTCAGCGGAACAGCAATGGCAGGAGTTTCTGGGAGTAATTCGGGAGACACAGCCAAAATTCATCCCTAGGTAAAAGAAGCATGGTACAGGGAGGAAGAGGCAAACAAGGCTGACTAAGGAAGTCAGGGATAGCATAAAAGCAAAAGAGAAAGCATACAATGTGGTGAAGGGCAGTGGGAAACCAGAGGAATGGGAAGCTTACAAAGACCAACAGAGGCAACAAAAAAAGAAATAGGGAGAGAGAAGGTTAAATATGAGGGTAAGCTAGCCAGTAATATAACTGAAGACTGTAAGAGGTTCTTTAGGTATATAAAGGACAAAAGAGAAGCAAAAGTGGACATTGGACCACTGGAAAATGACGGTGGAGAGATAGTAGCGGGGAAGAAGGAGGTGGCTGAGGAACTGAATAATTACTTCGCGTCAGTCTTCACGGTGGAAGAGAGGAGTAAAATCCCAAAAATTCAAGAGAGTCGGGGGCAGAGCTCCGTCTGGTGGCCATCACCAAGGAAAAGGTGCTAGTAAAAGTGATTGGCCTGAAGGTGGACAAATCACGTGGACCAGATGGATTATACCCCAGAGTCTGAAGGAGGTAGCTGAAGACATAGTAGAAGCATTAGTGGTGATCTTTCAGGAATCGCTCGAGTCAGGGAGGGTCCCAGAGGACTGGAAAATCGCTAATGTGATACCCCTGTTTAAAAAGGGAGTAAGGCAAAAGATGGAAAATTTACAGGCTGATTAGCCTAACCTCAGTTGGGGGTAAGATTTTGGAGTCCTCGTAAAGAATGAGATTTCTGAATATTTGGAAATGTATAGTAAAATAGGGCAAAGTCAGCATGGTTTCATCAAGGGGAGGTCATGCCTGACAAATCAGTTAGAATTCTTCGAGGAAGTAACGAGCAGGTTAGACCAAGGAGAGCCAATGGAGGTTATCTACCTGGACATCAAGAAGGTCTTTGACAAGGTGCCGCACAGGAGGCTGCTGAGTAAGATAAGGGCCCATGGTGTTAGAGGCAAGGTGCTAGCACGGATAGAAGATTGGCTGTCTGGCAGAAAGCAGAGAGTGGGGATAAAGGAGTCTTTCTCAGGACTGCAGCTGGTGACGAGTGATGTTCTACAAGGGTCAGTGTTGGGACCACAACTTTTCACTTTGTACATTAATGATGTCGATGAAGGAACTGTGGGCATTCTGGCTAAGTTTGTTGAAGCTACAAAGATAGGTGGAGGGACAGGTAGTATTGATGAGGTGGCGAGGCTGCAGAAGAAATTGGACAAGTTGGGAGAGTGGGCAAAGAAGTGGCAGATGGAGTACAACATGGGAAAGTGTGAGGTCATGCACTTTGGTAAGAAGAACAAAGGCATGGATTATTTTCTAAATGGGGAGAAAATACAGAAGTCTGAAGTGTAAAGAGACTTGGGAGTTCTAGTCCAGGATTCTCTCAAGGTAAACTTGCAGGTTGAGTCAGTAGTTAGGAAGGTAATGCAGTGTTGGCATTTATTTCAAGGGCACTTGAGTATCAAAGCAGGTATGTACTACTGAGGCTTTATAACGCCCTGGTCAGGCCACATTTGGAGTATTGTGTGCAGTTTTGGGCCCCGTACCTCTGGAAAGATGTACTGGCCCTGGAATGGGTTCAGAGGAGGTTCACGAGAATGGTCCCAGGAGTGGAAAGCTTAACATAGGAGGAACGTTTGAAGACTCTGGGACTATACTCATAGGAGTTCAGAAAGATGAGGGGGGATCTAATTGAAACTTTGTCCAGGCCATTCAGTATTGTCTGAGTGGATGTTGGGAAGATGCTTCCATTGGTAGGAGAGTCTAGGACCCAAGGGCACAGCCTTAGTAAAAGGAAGACCTTTTAGAACGGAGATAAGGAGAAACTTCTTCAGCCAGAGAGTGGTTAATCCTATGGAATTTACTGCCACAGAAGGCTGTGGAGGCCTGGTCATTGAGTACGTTTAAGACTGAGATAGATAGGTCTTGATTATCAAAGGGATCAAGGGTTACAGGGAGAAAGCGGTAGAATGGGGTTGAGGAACTTATCAGCCATGATTGAATGGCGGAACAGACTAAATGGGCCGAATGGCCTAATTTCTGCTCCTATGTCTTATGGTCTTATCAAAAAATTCTCCAAAACTAAATCACCAACCATCATCTTTGTGTTGCCTCTGGAAAGTTAGGCAATGACACTTTTAATTGAAAGGAAATGTTAATTAATTGTGAAACATGTCAAAACAGTTTTTAGTTGGAATTGGAGAAGGCGTATCACCAATGCCTCTCTATAGATTTAACTTAGAATTACTTTATGGCCAAGCAATGGATCAACTCTCTTAATGTCTCCTTTTTCTTGATGTCCATTCTTATGAGAATACATCCTTTGTAGGGGCAGCTTATTATGTTAACGGTGCTGTACACATACAAGGTTTCTTGTTGACAGTATTACGTTTCGTGACCGGTTACACTTTGGATGGCCAAATGCCCATGATTGATTAATGTAGCTGTAATTCATATGTTCCTTCAGGAAGGAAATCAGTCCTCTGTACCTGGGATCGCCTATACCACAATGTTCCACAACAATGTGATTGACTCTGAACTGCACTCCGAAATGGTCAATCAACCTGTTCAGTTTAGTAAAGTGATCCGGTGAATGACTGACTATTTCAGTGATGGGCAATAAATGCTTGCCTTGCCAGCAATACCCACATCCCAAGAATTAATGTGAAGAAAATGTCAGCAAGTCAACATGACCGGAGAGGTCTCTTCGCTGAATTCAAGTACGCAGTCAATATGTCAAGAAGGGTTAAAATAATATTTTTTACATATAGTTTATTCAGAAGCCTCCTACAATATATTAAGATGAGAAAAGGGGAAGTGGAGAGGCCTCCTCCCAGCCTCTCAAATTTAGATTTTGCAGCTGTGGCTTTGGTGGTCGTTCTTGTAAATCATATGCCACTGGGGTAAACCTCAGCCAATCACACCACCGAAATCCTCCTTACTTTGTTAACCCCTGAAAAGCTGCTTTTTGCGTGTAAGTAAGAAAACGAATTACAGGATTGCTGTGTTTGTAAGCAATTCAGTGAAAGCTGTGGGTATACCTTTTGAATAATTTTTTTCTACTTTTCAGTCAAAACCTAACTCAAGCTCTGCAATTTTTCTTACATCAGTAGTCTATGCATGTGACAGGTTAGTCAGAACAGGACAAAAGCTTTTATGATAAATGGCTGTTTATTAAAAAAGTGATTTGAGCTTTGTTCAAATTATGAATATGTTCAGAATACAAGGCAATTGCTAAATTGGAGAGAAAGAAAAAGCTAAACAGCATATGTTTGCCAGGTTTCAGAAAGGGGAAAAAAAAAGAGACTCTCATGATCTTAAATGCTGCAAGTTCTTTGGTGGTTTGTGGTTTTGCTATTAACAGAATGCATAGACAGGGCATGTGGCAGTCTGTTTCCGTTCTGGCACAGATAGATAAGAGCTGGTCCTGATCAATTTTCTACCAGATGTAGTTATAGCATACTGCGAAAAAGCAGCATTTACAATATTCTACAAGAGCGAAAAGACCTCTTTTGATTGCCCGTTCTGGATTGCTTGCAGGGTTACACATGAATCATGTCAGTTTATTCACATAGCATATTTCTCTTGGTAAACATACAGTATCCATATTGAAATCTGCCATACTGTGTGATGTTGCTCGTGCTTTTGTGCAGTCAGAATGTTGGCTGAGTTGTCCCTATACTTGATCCAAGCAAGCATGCTTTCAAAATTAACTTTAAACAACATAACACATCCGTCAGTGATTTTTTTTTTGTGATCACTGCCTCTAAATAAGAGCAGATAAAGATGTTTCCAAATTGTAAATCGTAGAATCTTAGGATTCCATTTAGCTTAACGTGCCTATGGTGACCCTTGAAAACAGCCACCAATTGTTTGCAAACCAAGTGTTGGTTAGTATGATATACTCTCTTTTTAACTGCCACAGACATGATCAGTTAAATGTTTTGGATTTTTTAACTTATTTGTTCACTGAACTGTTTGGCCATCCTTTTAGTTTCGGATGAAATTCTTCCTAGTTTGTTCCTTTTATATGATAAGGCATGAAGTTTGATAATGGCAGAAGTGTTCTGCTTGATCCAACATGAGTATTTTAGTTGGTATTTTTTCTGGTTTTTTTTTTTGGCTGTGATCTGAAAAACTGCTGATAAATAATCATGTGTTCCTCTGTATTATTTGGATCGCATTTATTTGATGGAAATAATTGCATTCAATAAACTGCCCCATAACTCAGCCAATAATTGAAACTATGTCACAGTCAAGACTGCTCAAACAGTCTTGTATTGATTTTGCTCTGTCGCTTTCTCAATGTAACTATATTTATAACTAAACATCCCTTTTGCTGACTTTATCCAAAACTTGCAAAGAATTGGCAATCGCATTCCATCTCAAATGTTGTGATTGAAACTGCAGGAATTGAGGGAAGAGGTTTTTAAGATGTGAAACTGAGGTCCTGTCTATCTTCAATAGTGGATATAGAAGAGAATAGAACAGAATCCCTGCAGGGTGGAAGCAGGCTATTCAGCCCATCAAGTCTACACCAACCCTCTGAAGAGCATCCCACTTGGACCCACCCCCCTACCCTGTTCCTGTCACTCGAAATGCCCATGGCTAATCCACCAAGCGTGCAAATCCTCGGATACTATTGGCAGTTCAGCATGGCCAATCCATCTAATCTGCACAGCTTTAAACTGTGTGGGAAGAAACCAGAGCACCTGGATGAACACCCATAGACACCAGGAGAACATGCAAACTCCATACAGACAGTCACCCGATGGTGGAATTGAATCCAGGACCCTGGCGCTGTGAGGCAATATGTGGCACAATATCAAAGAAGAATCAGCACTGCTGGAATTACAGCAGTTGCACAAAGGTAGCTCCACAGCTCAATGCGCTTGAGAAGCAGTTGTGTGTTTGAGCAAAAAGACATAATATGGGGTGACAAGTTCCACTACAATGGAGCTAAAAAGGAGAGAACAAAAACAAAAAGTTGCTGGAAAAGCTCAGCAGGTCTGGCAGCATC
>NW_025979350.1:4528-6118 GCF_021869965.1 Rhincodon typus | reverse complement strand
TCCACATAGGGTGGCACAGTGGCTCAGTGTTTAGTACTGCTACCTCACAGCACCAGGGACCCAGGTTTGATTCCAGCCTCAGGCGACTGTCTGTGTGGAGCTTGCATGTTCTCCGGGTTTCTGCTGGGTGCTCTGGTTTCCTCGTACAGGCTAGGTGGATTGGCCATATTAAATTGCCCATAGTGTCCAGGGATGTATAAATTAGGTGGATTAGACACGGGAAATACAGGGAAAGGGTAGGGGGATATGCCTGAATTCTATTCTATGAAATCACACTCTAGCATCTCTGCATCCTCCTCAAAATTCACCCTCTCACCTAGTTTTTGTGTCATCTGCAAACGTGAAGATATTACATTTAGTTCTTTCATCTAATTATAAAGATATTTTGTGAAATGCCGGGGTTGAAGCACTGATCTCTGTGGTACCCCACTAGTCACTGCCTGCCACTTGGAAAAAGGCCCGTTTATTCCTACTCTTTGTTTCCTGTCTGCCAACCAGTTCTCTATCTCTGTCAGTACAGTACCTCCAATCCCTTGCGCACTAATTTTACATGCTAATCTCATATGTGGGACCTTATCAAAAGTCTTCTAAAAGTCCAAGTAAATCACATCCACCGGCTCCCTCTTATCAACGCTACTAATTATATCTTGAAAAATTCCAGCAAATTTGTCAAACATGATTTCCTTTTCATTCTCTTCTCATTATCTATTTTCCCCTCTTAATTAGTCCATTTATCCTCCTTTGTTGAAATATAAACTGCTCCTAATCCTCAGGTCTGCTTTTTTTTTGCCCTATTTGTACGCTCCTTTTTTGGATCTAATACTATCCCTACTTTCCTTCGTCTGTCATGGTCTGCCCACCTTGCCTGCTTTATTTTTGTGCCAGACAGGAATGAACAATTGTTGCAGTTCCTCCATGCGCTCTTTAAATATTTGCCATTGCCTATACACCATTGTCCTTTTGAGTAATGTTCTCCAATAATCATTGCCAACTTGCGCCTCCTACCATCGTAGTTCCCTACTTTGAGAAACAACTACGTCACTCTCTATGTTGATCAAGAATTTCCCGCCCTCCCTTCAGCCCAAGGGTCAAATGTCGCCTGATGTTCACAGTGTCTAAGCAGTGTTTGTATATCTTTTCTACGTTCCTCTCGCCTTCTTCCCCTTTTCAGCTCCTCTTCTATATGAGAGGAGACTCCTGCCCCCCCCCCCCCCCCCCGATCCTATTGAGATGAAACTGCTGGTCACTTGTTCAGTCATAGAGTCATAGAGTCATACAGCATGGAAACAGACCCTTCAGCCCAACTCTTCCATGCTGACCAGGTTTCCTAAACTAAACTAGTCCCATTTGCCTGCATTTGGTCCATATCCCTCTAAACCTTTCCTATCCATGTACATGTCCAGATGCCTTTTAAACGTTGTTACTGTACCCGCCTCCGCCACCTCCTCCGACAGCTCATTCCATACACACACCACGCTCTGTATGCAAAAGTTGCCCCTCAGGTCCTGTTTATATCTTTCCCCTCTCATATTAAACCTATGCCCTCTAGTTTTAGACTCCCCTACTCTGCAGAAAAGACCCATGCCCCTC
>NW_025979350.1:3442-4428 GCF_021869965.1 Rhincodon typus | reverse complement strand
ATGATTTTATAAACCTCTGTAAGGTCACCCCTCAGCCTCCAACACTCCAGGGAAAATAGCCCCAGCCTATTCAGCCTCTCCCTATAGCTCAAACCCTCCAGTCCTGGCAACATCCTTGTAAACCTTTTCTGTGCCCCTTCAAGTTTCACAACATCTTTACTATAGCAGGGAGACTAGAATTGCATGCAGTATTCCAAAAGTGGTCTAACTAATATCCTGTACAGCCGCAACATGCCCTCTCAACTCCTATACTCAAGGTACTGACTAATTGAGGACTAGAGATTAAATAAGGCAGGAGTCAATTTCCTTAGAGCAGAGAAGGCTGAGGGGGCTCTGATTGAGATGTCCAAAGTGATGAGGGGCATAGACACATTAGAAAGGGAGAATCACTTCAACTCAGTTAGAGGTATCTATAACTAGGGAGCACAGATTAAAGAGAATGAGGGTAAAATTTGCACCCTGATGGTGCTTTAAAAACTTACCCACAGATATCAAACCTGGATTGAAGGCTGTGCCTTTCAGAGGCTTGGTCTTGATCAGTCAATCCATTTGGTATCTTCTGAGACAGAATATGGGCAAAAGGATGAACTAAATCAGACTCGGATCACTTGTATAGAAAAGCATCGTTTAAAAATACCCAACAATTTCCAGAACAGTTTTGGACATTGGGTTTGTTAAAATATCCTCATTAAGTTGTTATTTCAAGCACTCGGTGGGATACTCACCTGAAGATTAAGGAGACATGCAAGTTTTAAATGTTACTTTGAAACAGGAGCCAATAGAAACAGCCAATGGTAGTTTTAATTTGCGTCACAAAATGGGAAAGATTGTATGGGAAAAAATTAATTGATTACTAACAAAACCTGTTGACTCAACACAAAAAACCCTGTACACAAAAAACTTGCATGCAGAGAAAAATGCTGTACATAAAAACCTTATACACAACAAAACCCAGTACACAAAACACTGCACACAAAGAAAAACCT
>NW_025979350.1:0-3432 GCF_021869965.1 Rhincodon typus | reverse complement strand
ACACAACAAAACCCAGTACACAAAACACTGCACACAAAGAAAAACCTCGTACACAGAGAAAAACCCTGTACACAACAAAAACCAGTACACAACAAAAACCAGTACACAAAACGCTCAACATAGAGAAAAACCCTGTCCGCAAAAACCCTGTACACAAGAAAAACCTTATAATACCCTCTACAGAAAAATACGCTATATGGAAAATAAACTCTGCACACACAAATATCCTGTACATAAAATACACAGTACACAGAGAAAACCTACACTTGAAAATCCCTGTACACAAACAAAACACTGTATCCAAAAAAACCCTGTACACAAACAAACCCTGCACACGAGAAAATCCCTGTACACAAGCAAAACACTGTATCCAAAAAAACCCTGTACACAAACAAACCCTTTACGCAAGAAAAACCCTGTACACAAAAACCTAGTACACAAAAAACCCTGTGCACAACAAAACCCTGCACACAGAAAATCCTGTACACCAAAAAAACCCTGTACACAATACCCCTGTATACAAAATCACCCTTTACACTCAAAAAAACACTGTATACAGAGAAAAATCCCTATACACAAGAAAAGCCATTTCTACAAAAACACTGCACACAAAAAACCCTGTACTCTAAAAAAAACTACACATATAAAGGCCCTGTGCACTAAAAAATACTCTGTGCACGCAAAAAATCCTGTATGCAAAAATGCCCTGCATAGAAAATCACCCTGTATACAAAAAACCCTACATGCAAAAGACCCTGTACACAAAAGAACCCTGTATACAAGAAAAGCCCTGTACACTAGAAAAAAACCTGTACTCAAGAAAAGTCATGTACATAAAAAAAACCATGTACATAAAAAACCCCTGCACATACAAAATCCTTGTACATTGATCAAATTTTAGATCAAAATTAGTCAAGAAAGTTATGGATAGCTTCGGAATAAAACAATTCAAATCCATTGTGGACCATCAAGAATCACAGGGAATATTAGAATGTTGGCATTAAACTTTAAGGATTATGTTGAGGGCCTACAGTCAAGACTATCCAGAGGATTGGGATAAAGGAATTCCATTTGTATGTTTTGGAATTAGGGACACACCTAATGAATCAACTAAATTCAGTCCATTTGAGTTAGTTGTCAGGCATGAGGTGAGAGGACCACTGAAATGAAGGAAGGATTGGTAAGTCAGAGTTCAGAGACTATATATTTGGACTATGTATTAAATGTTAGGGAGACATTAAATAGAGTGGGTGAGTTGGTTAGACAGCATTTAAAAGTAGCACAGCATGTGATGAAACAGGAAGCAGACAAGAGATCAAAAATTCATAGTTTTGCTTGTGGAGATAAACTGTTGTTGCTACCAGTGGTAGGTGAACCTTTAAAGGCAAGGTTTAGTGGACGTTATCAAATCAAAAGGAAATTGAGTGAGGGGAATTCTTTGATAAGAATGCCAGATAGAAGGAAATCTCACAGAGTGTGTCATGTGTATATGCTCAAAAGATAGTTTGATAGGGAAGGAAAGCAAAAGGAGAATGTGTTACTGGTTACAACACAGAGTGAAGAACCAAGTTCAGAGGATTCTGAATTGGACATTTCTAAAATTAAATTGGACAATGAGGAAAGTGTCAAAAATTGGGATAAATTGAGTTATCTTCCAGAGGAAAATCGAAATGACCCAAAAGAGTTAGTGCAATCACATGGGGAGATATGTGGGAATAAGCTGGGAAAAACTAAACTGATTGTGCATGCTGTAGACATAAGAAATGCTATTCTAATTCAGTAACATCCTTATAGATTCAACCCTCTAAAATTGGGACAGGTTCCAAAAGAGATTGGAAGTATGCTCAGAGATGATATAATCAAAGTAAGTTGCAGTGAATGGGGCTCACCCATAATAATGGTGGCAAAACCAGAAGGTACCCAATGATTATGTGTGGACTATCACAAAGTCAATGCAGTTACAAAATCTGATTCATATCCTATTCCACATTTGGAAGACTGTTTTGAGAAGGTGGGACAAGCAACTTATATTTCTAAGTTGGACTTACTCAGAGGATACTAGCAGGTGCCTTTATCTGAAAGAGTGAAGACAATTTCGGCTTTCATGACACTGAATGGACTATACTAATTTAGTCATGCCATTTGGCATAAAAAATGCACCAGCCACATTCCAAAGACTAACTGTCATTTCAGGCTTAACTAATTATGTGGTGTACATCGATGATCTGCTGATTTTTAGTCACACATGGAAGAACATTTGGAGCATCAATTGGAATTATTTGATTGCCTTTGGGAGGCGGGCTTGGTGATAAACCTGGCTAAGAGTGAGTTCACAAAAGCCCAAGTCATGTTCTTGGGCCATGTCATTGCACATGGAAAGCTGACCCCACGGGATGTGAAAACAAAGGTTATCGGGGAGTATCCCATACCATTGATGAAGAGGGCAGTACTACGTTTCCTGCGGATGCGTGGTTTTTATTGGAATTTCATACTGAATTTTAGCGGTGTGGTTTACTGACTGACTTGTTGAAGAAGTGCAGAAAATTTCAGTGGACGGCAGAGTGTCAGAAGGGATTTGACAGCCTGAAAGCTGTGTTAACCACTGCCCCTGTGTTAGTCACACCTAATTACACAAAGCCATCCAATATGGCTATCGATGCGAGTGATGTGGGTGTTGGTGCTGTACCCTTACAAGATGATGACAAGAGGATAGAAAGACCTATTTCTCCCAAAAGTTGATTATTCATAGAATCAGAGAATCTCTACAGTGTGGAAGCGGGCCATTCAGCCCATCAAGTCCACATCAACCCTCCAAAAAGCATCCCACCCACACCCATCCCCCTACCCTATCCCTGTATACCTACATTTCCCATGGCTAAAGCACCTAACCTGCACATCCCTGGAGACTATGGGCAATTTAGCATGACCAATCTACCTAACCTGCACATTTATGGATAAAAGAAATATTCCACCATTGAGAAAGAGACATTGAGTTTGCTTTTGGCATTGCAAAATTTCAACATTTATGCTGCCAGTAATATATCTGAGACAATTGCACATACTAATCAAACTCCTTAACATTTTTGGAACAAATTAAGGATAAGTATACAGGAGTGTTTAAATGGGGTTTATTATTACAGCCATTGAATTTGAAAATTATATATCTGACAGGACCATAATTGTCGATGTGTTGCCACAACTTTGATGAACGAAGATGGAAGTGTTTGGTGGCAGAAGAAACAGACTGAGGTGGACTGTAGTATTGAGTGTTTGCATGCTTAGGTTTAGTGTAATGTACACATAAAATGTACAGTACTAATATCGTGAGACTGAAGTCTTTGAAAATGAATAAAAAAACTGGAAGAACTGCAGATGCTGTAAATCAGGAACAAAAACAAAGTTGCTAGAAAATCTCAGCAGGTCTGGCAGCAT
>NW_025979349.1:1588-6118 GCF_021869965.1 Rhincodon typus | reverse complement strand
CTCCCCACCTACACTCACCTTTACTGGCTCCATCCCCGCCTCTTTGACCTGTCTGTTTCCTCTCCACTTATGTTCTCCTCTATCCATCTTCTATCCGCCTCCCCCTCTCTCCCCATTTATTTCAGAACCCCCTTCCCCTCCCCCATTTCTGATGAAGGGTCTAGGCCCAAAATGTCAGCCTTCCTGCTCCTATGATGCTGCTTGGCCTGCTGTGTTCATCCAGCTCTACACCTTGTTATCTCAGACACATCTCCAAGTTGGGATGCTTCCAGAATTCTTAATTTTACCTGAAGGTAGATGGGACTTTTTAAAATATAACAATCTTCTAAAGTCCTGATTCATAGCATCATCCAATTCCTCCTTCCTCAGATGTTTGTCTTGCTTCCCTCTAAATACATTCATGTTATTTGTTTCACCACACGCTGTTGCAGTGAGAATTCGACAATCATAGAAAGCATGGAATCACTACAGTGTGGGAACAGGCCCTTCAACCCAACAAGTTCACACTGACCCTCAGAGCATCCCACCCAGACACATCCCCCTATACCCCACCTAAGCTACTCATCCCTGGACACTATGGGCAATTTAGCATGGCCAATCCACCCAGCCTGCACATCTACGGACTTTGGACATTCTGACCACTCTTTGGGTGAATAAGTTTCTCCTGAATTCCCAATTGGATTCCTTGAAGGCGTCTGCTTATGCTCTTCCTACAAGAAGAAATGTTCTCTCTGTCTCTCTCTTCTTTCAATCCTCTTCTCAAAGGGGAAATCGTGTCAGATTTCCTATTCAGGTTGGAGTTAAACTAACAGTCAGAACCTGGATATGTAATTGGACCCTGGTCTATATATTTAGAGAAAGACCCTGCTGGCTTTCTTTTCTTGGTGCCTTTTCTGCCTGCTCTGAAGAGCAGATTAAGATTACAGGAGGTGATTACAGGCCAGACCCTGATGAGTAAGTCTTTTCATCAATTTTTACTACCTAATCAAGTGGCTTCTGCCAGGCAGGGTTAGAATAAAAACTCAAAGGCCAGGAGTGAAAATTTCCACTCAGTCAACGTGGTAGCTACATCAGAAGGAGGCTGAAAATTCTCAAAAGCGCTGATAAACTTGACTAGGGCTCACAGAATTTACACAGCGGAAGAAGCACATCAAAAGGACCACAGACTCCATCAGGAACTCTCTTTTTTTAAGCAAGATGTGACAGGACAGCTTGACATTATTTAGCCAATAAAGCAAAAGTGTTGTGGCAGAACCAGGGGAGGGAGGCAGAACTTCAAGGATTTTACTACCCAACGTTTATAAAGTATTAGATAGACAGCATAAATTAACAGACATATTAATGTTGAAGGGAAACAGAAAAGAAAAGTTAATAAATAATCCATATACCATGGAGGTACATTAGAAATAGCATATCGTGACAGAAATACTGAAGATGAAGACTGATCAGTTCAATAGGATGCCACAATAAGATGTATGAGAGATTCCATCAGGGGTTATCTAAGGTTTTCTGCCACCAATCCTCCTTTCTCTATGCTGTTTCTCAGGCTTGTTTAATTGTCAGTGATAGATGATAGACCCCTGGTGAGTCTTAGTAGAAGAGTCACTTGTCTTACATAACAAAGTAATAAATTACATTACTATACAGAGCACATCTGCTCCTCTCGGGAGCTCATACAAATCTCACCATCTCCATCCAAAAATTGTTTAATATCATTATGTTGCATGGAGCTTAATGTAACATGAGCATTAACTCCTTCAGAAGCATTACCTTATACAACAATCAGAATCAGCCAGATAATGTGGTCATGAACAAATAAACAGTACCAGCTACGTTCCCAGTTGGCAATAGACCTTTCCATGTAATTTTGTACTAGAACTTGTAGTGATTAGAATGCTTTTGACACAGCACCCATTACAGGGGATCAAGGACGCGTGTGAACTGAGAAATCAATTGTATCTCCTTATAAAACCAGATAAAATTATTGTTAAGGAAACCTGCAGAATCCAAACCACAAAAGTGTCAATTAGAATGTTTACTTTAACTCCAAACTTTGAACAGAAATGCAGAATAAAGGCATTAAGAGTGAGAGATTATTGTTATCCACAGCAGTTGGATATAGTTCTTAAGGCTAAAGGAATGAAAGGAAATGGGGAAAAAGCAGGTACAGGATACTGAGTTGGATGACCAGCCATGGTCATATTGAATGATGGAGCAGGCTTAAAGGGCTGAAAGGCCAATCCTGCTACTATTTTCTACGTTTTAAACAAACAGAAGGAAGAAGTCAAAGAAATTATTTTTTAAATGTCGAGCAATGATTCAGATTTGAAGGAATGAGCATCCTTTGAGGTTGTGAAGACTTATCATTGTCTCTAAGAATGTGCTCACACTGTAACAGGCAAACATGAAACTTTCCTAGTGAGGTTAAAATCTATCACACATTGCCAGAAGTTGTTATCTGATTATGACGAGTGGGCATGGACTCATCACTACTTCTTGCCTCAAAATCTGGGAAGAAGCTAATCTATAATGAAGAAATATTTCTCTGCAGCAAGAGCTGATTTTTTTAAAGCCTCCTGGGGGCAGCAGGAATTTTCAGAAATCTGAAAAACAAAGAACAGGAAAGAAGAAGAGATCAATAACTGGGTTTTTATATAAAGGGCTACACAGGCAAGAGTCAATTTAAAGGGAGATTGCTTGAGCAGTTAAGATTAGACGAATACAGTGGAGAGAAACTTAGGTGAAAGAGAATATCTGCATGAAATGGATGGCAAAGGCATTGCCCAAGACAAGCCAAAATTAACAGGAATATTCATGGGCAGTAAAATGGGAAACAAACCAAAAGCTCAATGGAAATAAATATGTGATTTTCCAAGACTGAAGTAATATCACAGGGAAACGATTGGAAATGTTAAGCCATAAGGATGTGAAATGGGAGAATTATAACAAGAAATTAAAACATGGGGTGAAGTAAAATGAATTGATAGGCCATGGGGGAAGTATTCAATTATCCATGCCTGTTTTCTGATGTAGGGGTCATGATGTACCTTCACCCCATGCCTGGTCCTGCTGAGGAGGGCAGCAGACAATCCTTCTCCTGCCTCTGTTGAAATGATTTCACATACAACCCAGTGTGTACCATACAGTGGACCATACTGTTTAGTGGGATGAGCACTGTGCATTGCTAGTCTGCACCTCTTAAAGAGAAGCTGATGAAGATTGGAAAATGTAAGGACAAAAAACACAGAGAATGGAGCCCCAGGCAAGAGAAAGGGATCCCAGGATTACTGATGGAGGACTGGAGGCATTGGTCCAATGGTCGAATGGAGGAGAAATGGCACGTATCCACATGAAGGTTCCATCGTATAGCCAAGTGAAAGGGAGCAGCTGGCCAAGACCTCAATGCAGGAAGTCTAGCTCCAGGGTTATGGTAGCAGGGCCAAAAGTGGGTCATTGACCTCACTTGGGTGTTCAACATCAAATAATACTTCTGGAAAGGACAACCCCACCAAGCTATCACACTGCTCAATGCACGACTCTCTCATCACTCAGCCATGTGCAATCTCAAGGAATCACTTCTCATGTCAAATGTCCAAGTACCGGGTACTCCACTCTCAAGCACAGGTACCGATGTTACCAGCTTGATATCCACCTCCCATTGCTTGCAATTTGCCTCCAGCTATTCCATAATGCCTGGCACATCGCCCAAACACATCACAATATACTAGCTGACACTCTTTCCTCTCTCTTGCAGGGCCAACTGCCCCCTAACAGGAGAGGATAGGGCAAAAGGGGCAAGAGACAGACATACCTGTAATTCCTGCAGGAGAGATAGGGATCTGCAGCACGTAGCTAGTTGGAACTGAGGCCATTGTACCTTGCAGCGGTGATGTATTACTGTTCCATGCCCCTTCTCAACTCCCATCCCACCCTCAGCCTGCTATCTGGCACGATGTAAGGTTCACGGGCTCTGATTGTGAAAGCTTTACTTTCCACGTACCTCCCATCCCTCACCCTGACATTCCTCAAATGCAACAGCCTCCTCTCCAGAGATAGTAGGAACTGCAGATGCTGGAGAATCCGAGACAACAAGGTGCAAGGCTGGATGAACACAGCAGGCCAAGCAGCATCATAGGAGCAGAGAGGCTGACGTTTCGGGCCTAGACCCTTCATCAGAAAAGGGGGAGGGGAAGGGGGTTTTGAAATAAATAGGGAGAGAGTGGGAGGCGGATAGAAGAGGGATGGAGGAGAGGATAGGTGGAGAAGAAACAAACAGGTCGAAGAGGCGGGGATGGGGCCAGGGAAGGTGAGTGTAGGTAGGGAGTTAGGAAGGGGATAGGTCAGTCCAGGGAGGACGGACAGGTCAAGGGGGCGGGATGAGGTTGGTCGGTAGGAGATGGAGGTGCGGCTTGAGGTGGGAGGAGGGGATAGGTGGGAGGAAGAACAGGTTAGGGAGGCAGGGACGAGCTGGACTGGTTTTGGTATGCGGTGGGGGGAGGGGAGATTTTGAAACTTGTGAAATCCACATTG
>NW_025979349.1:766-1488 GCF_021869965.1 Rhincodon typus | reverse complement strand
ATGCGGTGGGGGGAGGGGAGATTTTGAAACTTGTGAAATCCACATTGATACCATTGGGCTGCAGGGTTCCCAAGCGGAATATGAGTTGCTGTTCCTGCAACCTTCGGGTGGCATCGTTGTGGCACTGCAGGAGGCCCAGGATGGACATGTCGTCTGAGGAATGGGAGGGGGAGTTGAAATGGTTCGCGACTGGGAGGTGCAGTTGTTTATTGCGAACCGAGCGTAGGTGTTCTGCAAAGCGGTCCCCGAGTCTCCGCTTGGTTTCCCCGATGTAGAGGAAGCCACACCGGGTACAGCGGATGCAGTATACCACATTGGCAGATGTGCAGGTGAACATCTGCTTGATGTGGAAAGTCTTCTTGGGGCCTGGGATGGGGGTGAGGGAGGAGGTATGGGGGCAGGTGTAGCACTTCCTGCGGTTGCAGGGAAAAGTGCCGGGTGTGGTGGAGCTGGAGGGGAGTGTGGAGCGGACAAGGGAGTCACGGAGAGAGTTGTCCCTCCGGAAAGCAGATAAAGGTGGGGAGGGAAAGATGTCTTTGGTGGTGGGGTCGGATTGCAGATGGCGGAAGTGTCGGAGGATGATGCGTTGGATCCGGAGGTTGGTGGGGTGGTACGTGAGGACGAGGGGGATTCTTTTTTGGTTCTTATTGCGTGGACGGGGTGTGAGGGATGAGTTGCGGGAGATGTGGGAGACACGGTTGAGGGCGTTCTCGACCACTGAG
>NW_025979349.1:0-666 GCF_021869965.1 Rhincodon typus | reverse complement strand
GCATTTTTGCAGGAAGGTGGGTGGGAGGAGGAGTATTCTAGGTAGCTGTGGGAGTCGGTGGGCTTGAAATGAATATCGGTTTCTAGGTGGTTGCCCGATATGGAGACAGAGAGGTCCAGGAAGGGGAGAGAGGTGTTAGAGATGGTCCAGGTAAACTTAAGGTTGGGGTGGAAGGTGTTAGTGAAGTGTATGAACTGTTCGAGCTCCTCGTGGGAGCACGAGGCGGCGCCGATACAGTCATCAATGTAACGGAGGAAGAGGTGGGGTTTAGGGCCGGTGTAGGTACGGAAGAGGGATTGTTCCACGTAACCTACAAAGAGGCAGGCGTAGCTTGGGCCCATGCGGGTACCCATGGCTACCCCCTTTGTCTGTAGGAAGTGGGAGGAATTGAAAGAGAAGTTGTTGAGTGTGAGGACGAGTTCGGCTAAGCGGATGAGGGTGTCAGTGGAGGGGGACTGGTCGGGCCTGCGGGACAGGAAGAAGCGGAGGGCCTTAAGGCCATCTGCATGGGGAATGCAGGTGTAGAGGGACTGGACGTCCATGGTAAAGATGAGGTGTTGGGGACCGGGGAATTGGAAGTTCTGGAGGAGGTGGAGGGCGTGGGTGGTGTCACGGACATAGGTAGGGAGTTCCTGGACCAAGGGGGAGAAAATGGAGTCTAGATAG
>NW_025979348.1:0-6118 GCF_021869965.1 Rhincodon typus | reverse complement strand
TCCTCTCCACCTATCTTCTCCTCTATCCATCTTCTATCCGCCTCCCCCTCTCTCCCTATTTATTTCAGAACCTCCTTCCCCTCCCCCATTTCTGATGAAGGGTTTAGGCCCGAAACGTCAGCCTTCCTGCTCCTATGATGCTACTTGGCCTGCTGTGTTCATCCAGCTCTGCACCTTGTTGTCTCGGATTCTCCAGCATCTGCAGTTCCTACTATCACTCATTCATTTTCTGTGTGCTATCCAGAGGAGGCTATGGCCTAATGGCATTACTACTGGCCTGATAATCCAGGAACCCAGTTAAGGATCTGGGGGGCTCAGGTTCAAATTCTGCCACAGCGGATGGTGGAATTAATTCAATAAAAATCTGGAATTAAGAGTCTAATGACCACGATGACCATGAATCCATTGCCTCTTGTCAGAAAAACCCACCTGGTTCTCCAATGTCCTTTCGGGAAGGAAACTGACATCTTGACCTGGTCTGGCCTAAATGTGACTCAGTCCCACAGAAATGTGGTTAACTCTTAACTGCAACTGAAGAGAAAATTTCTTTCACTGATTTATTTATTGCCTCCTCTTGTTCTCCTGATGCTGCTGTGTTGTTCCATGGTTACCGGCATCCCAGTACATCACCCTGTATCATTAAAGTTGGCAGCACAGCTAATCCTACCCTTTCTCCATTGGACCACTTACTTTTCAGCAGGGACAGTGATCACTGTAGGAACTGCGCTTTTGCTTTCCAGCTTAAACCCAGGCAGGTCACTCCAGCGAAACTCAGCAGCAACTAGAAACCGAGCCAGGGGCTTTATATCCTCATACTAGGCAGGGCCTGTGACAACACAGAGTTGTGGGAAGCTCATAGCTCCAGTCACTCATTCTCTCGCAGTAAACAATGACATGATAATCACCAGGAATTCAGCAGGTTAATTCATTCTTTTTTTATTTGGCTGCATCCCATGAATGAATAAAAAAAAGCAAATGAGAGGGAGAGAGCACAAGCCAGAGAGAATGCTGATCAATTCCACCTGGGATCAGGCTTTCGACACACAAAGCACCAACGCTCTCATCATTATCAGCTGGGAGTAAGAACAGACAAATGCTGAACTGATGAAGAAACTGACAGATGTAGGGGAAGAGGAGAAATCTTCATTCAAATTTAAATTTGAAGAGAGAGAAAAATCCGTTTTTTTTTCCGAATGCCAATGTCCAGAGTTAATAGAAACAGTGAGGTGCATTTCCACTCCATGACCTGAGACTACAGGAACAGGAGGAGGCCATTTGAGCCTGCCCTGCCATTCAATACAATCATGGCTTATTAAACACTTCAATGCCTTTAAACAATCCCATCCCCATAACATTGCATGTCACTGGCAATTAGAAATGTATCGACCAACTCAAACACTGAGCTTCCACAGCCAAAGTGAATTCTAAATTCTGAGATTAAAAAAAAGTTTCTCCATCGCAGACCTGAGTGATTCCTCATCATTTTTAAATTATTCTCTTTGGGCCTGGGCTCCCCAACGATGGGAAACATAATATCATGACATCATTAATGGGATTCTGGAGCCTAAAAGACCCACTGGCTACAAAGTTCAAGGCCAACATGAAAACAGCCTAGGTAATAACTCAGGGCCCTGGGACACTCAAATACATGGGACTGCCATCATCGATATCACAGGATAGCTTGTTAGGACCAGGCCTAATCCACATACTCCTGGCACTGAGGAAACTGTGGCTCTTTCAAAAGTCAACCAAGATTTATGTAAGCATAGCTAAATATCTTTCTCACCACAACAGGCACATGCTTTGAACAAAAATAACAGCTTTCATCTACTAAATAGCAGCTACAGACTTTGACAGGCAGAAAAAAGAAATAGCAAATGTGTGATGGAATCAGTTCATCAGTGAAGAGCAAAGGAACATCCCTGTTCTGAGTGAGTGAATGATTCGAGGTAAATCCCCTCCTCTCCAAACTTCTGGCTTAAAGGAATTCAGGAAAGCCCGGTGACTAAATTTGTAAACACACCACATAACGTATATTTCTATCTATCTATACATAATACACACAACTATATACACGCTAACATCTTCCCCTATATATACACACATACTTCATCAAGTCTTTTTTTTATTCACTTCTTGCTTGTTTTAAATATTTTCAATGTGATTCCACACCTCATGAACAGGTGAGACTTGAACCCTGGCCCCCTAGCTCAAATGCAGGGACACTACCACTGCACCACAAGAGCCCTCTTTATCAAGTCTTTTTTTAATGACAATATAACAATCAGCTGCTGGAACTCCTGCATTGTGACTACATGCACCACTGATGTATGTCTCTGCCCCACTCCCACTCTGCACCCTATGCACCAGAAAGCAATTTGAATTCTTGGGACCAGAGCTGGATCTTAAAGCTTCCCAACCTGGGCAATTCCAGTCAATCCCAAATCTATTTTCACAGACTGTCCCTGCCATCTATGAATCCTGCAGCCTGTGCACTATTAAATGGTCTCAATTGCCCAGGAATCTGTATCAGTGGGCCCACACTGTCTTTCTTGGATCTTTAAGTGTCATTGTGCTATTGCCAGCATCCGGGAACACAGAGACCAGCTTGTTGCCTGTGTGATTTCTACATTTTCTGTCCCCAGTGTCATTACACATCAGTGTCAGAATGAAAAAGACAGATTATTAAAGGGACGGGAGACAGGAGAAAATAAACAGACAAAACTGGTTAAATGCCAAACTAGATTTTGGAGCTCAAAATCAGCAACATCTACAGGCCTCATTGTAAATCCTAATTCAGAAGGAAGCAGTCTGCTGAGTTTCACAAGTGAGATCCAGGCTGAGGAGAGTGTTCCAGCAATGCAGCTCTCATTACTCATAAGGAATGGAACCAACATTTCTGTATTCTGCAGTTCACTCCAAATGATGGCAAGGAGACATTCTGCATCAGTGATTTTACACATCCACAGAAAAAGGATGGAACTGCAGTTCTGAGACCACCCAAGTACAGTCAGACCAATAGATGTTTAGAATCTTCTGTTAGACTGGGAATCCAGCCAACCCTCTTGAATTAAAATGTACAGAACCTCAAAGCAATATTGAGCTCTTTATTAGCTACAACCATTGACTAGTCTACAAATCAAAATACCGTAAAGAGTTGCGGCTGCTATAAATCAGAGACAAAAATAGAAATTGCTGGAAAAGCTCAGCAGGTCTGGCAGCATCTGTGGAAAGAAATCAAGAGTTAATGTTTTGGGTTGAGTGGCTCTGAGAAAGGATCACTCGACCCAAAACATTAACTCTAATTTCTCTGCACAGATGCTGCCAGACCTGCTGAGTTTTTCCAGCAACTTCTACTTTTATCTCTGCATTGTATTACTGGTCTATTAAGGAAATTAGGAATAAGGCAAACACTGTAATCAGGAAAGGAAGACAGATGATCCAAAATTCTACAAAAGCGAATACAGTGCTTGCACAACACCTAGAGACTAACTGACACTCCGATGTGGGTTGAACAAAGTGTGACTGCCACAGAGGGAGGATACGATCAGGGAATGTTCATTCACTGTTCACTGGCTCAGTGGGTCAACTACTACCGACACTGCTACTCTGCTCATCCCTCTTTTCAGCTCTGATATCCGACAGTAAAGTCACATAAACCTCTCAGCTCAACCATGAACTGTGTTGGCTCCTCCCAGCACTATCCCATCAAGTGCCGGCAGCTGTTTCCACCTGTCGCACTCTTGTGTTATTGCTTCTGATAGTACGTAGTTACAAGGAGGATGGGTTGCATCTGAATTGGAGAGGCACCAATATCCTGGGCAGGAGGTTTGCTAGAGCTCTTCGGGAGGGTTTAAACTAGTTTGGCAGGGGAATGGGAACCGGAGCTACAGATCAGAGGATGGGGTAGCTGGAGTACAGGCAGATACAGCATGCAGAGAGTCTGTGAGGAAGGACAGACAGTTGATAGGGCAAAGTTACAGTCAGTGTGATGGGTTGAAGTAAGTCTATTTTAATGCAAGAAGTGTCAGGAATAAGAATGACGAACTTAGAGCATGGATCAGTACTTGAAGCTACAAATTTGTGGCCATTACGGAGACTTGGATAACACAGGGGCAGGAATGGTTGTTGGATGTTCCGGGGTTCAGACGTTTCAAAAGAAATAGGGAGGGAGGTAAAAGAGGTGGAGGAGTGGCATTGCTAATCAGGGATGGTATCTCAGCTGCAGAGAGGGAGGTCGTGGAGGAGGGTTTGTCTGCTGAGTCAGTATGGGTGGAAGGCAGAAACAGGAAAGGAGCAGTCACTTTATTGGGAGTTTTCTATAGACACCCCAACAGCAACGAGACACTGAGGAACAGATTGGGAGAAAGATTTTGGAAAGGTGCAGAAGTAATAAGGTTGTTGTTACAGGTGACTTCAACTTCCCTAATACAGACTGGAACCTCCTTAGTGCAAATAGTTTGGATGGAGCAGATTTTGTCAGGTGTGTCCAGGAAGGATTTCTGACTCAATATGTAGATAGGCCGACTAGCGGGGAGGCCATGTTGGATTTGGTGCTTGGCAACGAACCAGGCCAGGTGTCAGATCTCGGTGGGAGAGCATTTCAGTGATAGTGATCATAACTCCCTGACCTCTACTATAGTCGTGGAGAGGGACAGGAGCAGATGGTATGGGAAAGTATTTAATTGGGGGGAGGGGGAATTACAATGCTATTAGGCAAGAACTGCAGAGCATAAATTGGGATCAGATGTTCTCAGGGAAATGCACAACAGAAATGTGGAGGTTGTTTAGGGAGCCCTTGCTGTGAGTACTGGATAGGTTTGTCCCACTGAGGCAGGGAAGGGATGGTAAGGTGAAGGAATCTTGGATAACAAGACATGTGGAACATCTAGTCAAGAGGAAGAAGGAAACTTACTAAAGGTTGAGGAAGCATGGATCTGATAGGGCTCTAGAGGGTTACAAGGTAGCCAGGAAGGAACTGAAGAATGGCCTTAGGAGTGCTAGAAGGGGGTATGAAAAAACTTTGGCGGGTAGGATTAAGGAAAACCCCAAGGCTTTCTATACTTACGTGAGGAACAAGAGGATGGCCAGAGTGAGGGTGGGGTCGATCAGGGACAGTGGAGGGAACTTGTGCGCGGAGTCAGAGGAGGTGGGGGAGGTCCTGAATGAATACTTTACTTCAGTATTCACCAGTGAGAGGGACTTTGTAGTTTGTGAGGACAGCGTGACACAGGCTGATATGCTCGAACAGGTTGATGTCAGGAAAGAGGATGTGCTAGAAATTTTGAAAAACATGAGGATCGATAAGTCCCCTGGACCAGATGGGATATACCCAAGGTTTACAGGAAGCGAGAGAAGAGATTGCTGTGCCTTTGGCGATGATCTTTGCGTCCTCACTGTCCATTGGAGTAGCACCAGATGATTGGAGGGTGGCCAATGTTATTCCCTTGTTCAAGAAAGGGAATAGAGATAATCCTGGGATTTACAGACCGGTCAGTCTTACTTCTGTGGTGGGCACATTATTGGACAGGCTTCTGAGAAATAGTATTTATGATTATTTTGAAAAGCACAGGTTGATTAGAAATAGTCAGCATAGCTTTGTGAGGGGCAGGTCACGTCTCACAAGGCTTATTGAATTCTTTGAGAATGTGACAAAACACATTGATGAAGTTAGAGCAGTGGATACGGTGAAAATGGATTTTAGCAAGGCATTTGATAAGGTTCCCCATGGTAGGCTCATTCAGAAAGTAAGGACATGGGATTCAGGGGAATTTGGCTGTCTGGATACAAAACTGGCTGTTCAATAGAAAACAGAGGGTGGTAGTAGATGGAAAGTATTCAGCCTGGAGCTCAGTGACCAGTGATGTTCCACAGGGATCTGTTCTGGAACCTCTGCTCTTTGTGATCTTTATAAATGACTTGGTTGAGGAATTGAAAGGGTGGGTTAGTAAGTTTGCCAATATCACGAAGGTTGGTGGAGTTGTGTATAGTGTGGAGGGCTGTTGTAGGTTGCAACAGGACATTGACAGGATGCAGAGCTGGGCAAAGAAGTGGCAGATGGAACTCAACCCAGAAAAATGTGAAGTGATTCATTTTGGAAGGTCGAATTTGAATGCAG